>NW_026068017.1:1178554-1179841 GCF_014885135.2 Alexandromys fortis | reverse complement strand
GAGCCAGAGAATCAGGGAGCACAGGGTGGGGGAGGAAGATAACAAGAGCCAGCAGATCAGGACTCTTAGGAAAGCCAGAATGTCAAAGGTTCATCAGCATGACTGCCTAAACACGAGCTGAACAAGGACAACTATAGGCGTGCTAAGGTGGATGGCCAAAGCTCATGAGACTTAACCCCACACAAAGAACTACAGGACTAGGGAATGCTGAAAGCAGGAGAAATCGTCTTCTCCAGGAACTCCAATTGGTAATTCAATATCAAATGGTCAGTCCTGAAAACGTGTGTGTGTGTGTGTGTGTGTGTGTATGCGTGTTTATATATGTATGCAACTATATACGAGCAATATTATACAGACTAAGCAGGTTATACTTATGTATTTAAGAATATACACAATGAAGAGGAATGATGGAATATTATCATTTCAAAAAATAATTTAAAAATCAAAACTAGTGAAACTGTCAAAAAAGAAACAGAAAAATCTAAACTGACCTTCAACAAGTAAATATTGAGTCCATAATCAAAAACTTCTCTGCAACAAAAGCCCAGAACCAGATGGCTGCACTGATGAATTCTACCAAATGTTTAAAGACAAATTAACACAGATCCTTCATAAACAGCAGGAAGAAAGACAGACAGACTCGCTAGGTCATCCTAAGGCCATTGTCCTGCACTCCACAAAAATACAGATGCAAATACACATTTCCCTAATATCCCCAACACCATCCATACAGATGCAGAAATCTTCAGCAGAATGCTACCACGTCACACCCAGCAACAGAGGAGAAGAGACCCCAGGAATGCAAGGGTAGCTAAACATGCAACTCTCGATGCAATTCACCAGACTAGCAGATAAAAAGGTGCAGCCACAATATCATCCCTGCCCCAGCATAAAATCCCACCCTGCTCTGTCCACGCTTCTTCCACCTGATGTCGGAAGGCCCCATCACCCTCTCTGTGCTCGCCTCCCACTCTCTTTATATTAACGAGGGTGGTCTTCTTGCCATTCCTCAGACCCTCTAGGCCCTTTCTAGTTGTTATTCCCTATTACTAGAACTCTATTCTCCCAAATTCTACACAATTCCCTCCTTCATTCCGGCAGCTACAGGAAGGAGAAGAAGCCGCAGCGCCTTCTCAGAGAGCCCTTTGGCCTCTCTATAAAACTGTCCTCTTCTCTCATCAACAGTCACTTACTATTTCCCTTCTTCAATCTACAATATTTTTCTATGTAATTTTTCTTTTTCTTTTCTTTTTTTTTTTTTTTTTTTTTTTTTTTTTTTTTTTTTTT
>NW_026068017.1:1143251-1176507 GCF_014885135.2 Alexandromys fortis | reverse complement strand
AGGAAGGAAGGAAAGAAAGGCAGAGAGAAAGAAAGGAGGGAGAGAGGGAAGGAAGGAAGGAAGGAAGGAAGGAAGGAAGGAAGGAAGGAAGGAAGGAAGGAAGGAAGGAAGGAAGGAAAAAGCAAGCTGAACAAGCCATAAGGAGCAAGCCAGGAAACAGCACCCCTCCATCAGCACCTGTCCTGAGGTTCCTGCTCTGAGTTCCTGCCCTGAATTCCTTCCACAATGAACCATGATGTGTAAGTGTTAAGTGAAATAAACCTTTTCTTCCCCTATTTGCTTTTGGTCACGGTGTTTTATCACAGCAATAGAAACCCTGAGAGAGAGAGAGAGAGAGAGAGAGAGAGAGAGAGAGAGAGAACCTCTCCATCTACTATGGGGTTTACAAAGATCAAACTCAGGTCACTTGGCAGCGAGTATCCTTACCCACTAAGCCATTTCATCAGCCCGCCCCCCGGAATTTCTCAAAAGAGATCTTTTTTTGGCAGGCAGTAGTGGTGTGTACATCTTTAATCCCAGCACTCAGAAGGCAGAGGCAGGTGGATCTCTATGAGTTGGATGCCAGCCTGGTTTACAGAGAGAGTGTCAGGAAAGCTGGGTGAAAAATAAAAAGCAAGAGGAGTTTTCTTAGATAAGGACAGAAAGGGACAGGCAGGACACCTGCTAAGCTTAGGTCCTCTTAGACTAAAGCCACCTCAAGGCCTCCTCTGTGCTCGCCAACCCCTGTCAGGTGGCACTAGGAAGTATGGTCTCTAGGGACTGAGTCCCCTTGGGGAAGTCTTAGGGTGAAGTGCAAGAGGGAGCAGAGTACAGAATGGGGAAGGAGGGAGTCCAGGTGAGTCGGAAGGACAGCATTCAGGGGAGTCATGAAGGTCATGGGTGTGCACTGCGGTGAACTGCCCGAGAGGCCACATCGGCCTTAAGGAATTAAGCAAGGTCGGAGCCCACTCCAAATCTCCAGAAGTGTTCCCAACCTTAGCATCTGGGCAACTGTCACTCAGAAGGCAATGACAGAAAACAACGCCTTCCCAGGTAGCCCTTGTCCATTTTCTGCCATCCTTCACCTGCTCAGCCCGGCAGGAGTCAGAATCCTGGGGAGACGCGGTACCCATGACAAAGGACAGAAATGCGACAAGGAACCTGGGCACACCATGGGTCCCCTCATCCCAGGGCAATTTTCTGTGTCTGGATAACAGTCTTATTCAGAGGCAGAGCAGAAGCTGTGATTTAAGTGGAACCAGACTTTTTAGTCCTTGAATGTGACTGGCCCATAACAGGACAGTCACCAGGACCGCGGGGGGGGGGGGGCACAATAGTAAAACCACAACCAATTTCCTGAGTTCAGCCAGCTCAGTGGACCTGATGCCTATGGACAAGGGTGCAAAGCTGGTTCTGTCCTCCTAGAAACAGCAAGTCCTTCCCACTGGGCAGGACAGGTAGGAGGGTGGGAACAGTAAACTGTGACAGGATGCTTGACGGTCTGGGGACACTTCAGAGGAGTGACTAATGACTGCGGGAAGAGAAAGATTTCTGACAGAAGAGGAACAGACACAAGCAAAATGTAGACCCCTAGGCGGAATACGGGACACAGGAGGGACTAGAATGGAATGCTGGCCATAACTGTCTGTCCAGCAAGGTCTGCACCAACCTTTCTCATCTGGAACTTGGGGGACATTCCCTCTGCCTCCCCAGGTTCACAACACACCCTGGGACAGATAAACATTCCTACCCTACCCAGACAACCAACCAGTAGGCCAGAGAGACTCGCTCCACAGCCAAAAGGGGACTGCAATCAAATCTAGTCCCGCCTCTTTTGGGGCAGTTCTCAGAGACCAGGCTGGAAGAGATGACCAGTACAATGAACACAAATTCACAGCTTAGTGTGCACCTGCATCCTCAAGGGCTTCCCACCCACTCCCAGGGGGCCCTCACTTACATAGGAGGCCAGGAGGGTCCTTGAGGCCAAGATGAGAGCCAGGTAGAGGCAGGGAGCTGCAGCAAATAGGCTGGAAGCGCAGATGAGGGGCTCAGCCCTGGGGTTCACCTTCTTGTACCTTCTCGAGGCCTCCGCCCCCAGGATGACACCAATAATGCCAGTTGCGACCGTCAGTGCCCCAAAAATCAGGCTGATAGGAAAAAACAGAGAGAACCTGGTCAGACCTGCATCCTATCCCTGCCTCCAGGGTCAGGCTACCTGACCCAGTTACACCATCTGGTACCAGCAGGAGGCAAGCCCAGAGCTGCAGCTGGAAAGCTAAGGACCCTTACTGTGTAGAAACCTCTGCCCAGGCACACCCACGGTGACCTCTGTCTCACCGCTCCAAAAGCCCCACTCAGAAATTTTAACTCTGGGGCCCCACCCATCCTCAATGCTTAGGTGATGGCACACATTCGCCTCTTTTTTGTTGTTCATTTTGTTTTGGTGGTGGTGGGGTTTGTTGTTTGGTTCTCTTCTTTCTTTCTTTCTTCCTTTTTTTTTTTTTTTTTTAAAGATAGGTTCTTGTTATGCCTTGGCTGGCCTGAATCTCACTATGTCCTCTAGCTCACAGAGATCCACCTATCTTTGCCTCCCCAGTGCTGGTATCAAAGGCAGGTGCCACCACACCTACATATTCCCCTCTTGAATCTCACCCATCTTCACACTGGCTCTGTATATCTCCCAAGCAGCCCCCAACAGCACACCTTTCCCACCCATTCTTGTACACACTTCAACCCCATCGGCTTTGACAGAGATTATCTCTCTACACAGATCGTCAGAAAGCACTTCTTCCTCCTCCATGACCTTATTTTTATGTGTGCACGTAGTACCAATGGTGGTCAGAGGAGGCATCAGGTCCCCTGAAGATGAAGTGACAGGGAACTGTGAGTCGCCACTCGGGTGCTGGGAACACAGCCCCAGGTCCTCTGCAAGAGCAGCCAGTGCTCTAACCACTGAGCCTCCTCTCCAGTCCCAGAAAGTGCTTCTTAAGACACGATTGACTATGTTCCTAACCACACTTTGTCCAAATCCTCCATCAGCTCTCAAATACCCAGAGATCAGGTCCCTCAAGTCCCAGCTCTGCTCCTCTTGTCCTCAACTCTGCAAACCCCACGTACTTCCATTTCTTCATTTGGGACACTCTGCAGTAGTTTTCTTGTTTCCTTGCGTGCTGTATTCTCAGCTTTCCAAATTCCTGCTCTGCCCACGTGACTCTCACAAATACTCCCTCCCAGGGGACACCATCCACTGTGCCCACACTGTCTGCTTTATTTCCATTGGTCCCTGTAGCACTATCTACCATCCATACCTTGCAGATTCCTGAAAAGCAATGTCCAGATTTGGTTTCTCTCCTGTCCTCTGTGTTGGGAGCCCAGAACATAAATGATACACGTTAAACAAACAAACTCTTGCAAGACTAGGAAAGGTGAAGGGCAGTATCGGACAGCTGCTGGATACAGAGACAGGATCTGCACAGACAGACAGACACCATCACTCCACTGCTCCTTTTAAAGGACTTTCAAGGCCTCACTGAGACAGTGACTGGTGTGGACTCTGACAGCCAAATCTAACCAGGCTCTTCCTGGCACTCTGGTGTCCTCTCTACAAACCCCTGCCAACATATGGCCCCATGGGACTGGCCCTGTTGACCAGTGTGGCCTCCTCTCTCAGACCCTCATTGCACAAATGACAGTTCTCCGAGCCAGTCTCATGATTTCTGGCCAGCCTCTGTGGCCCCAACAAACACCTGTCTCCCCCAGCCATGGCCCCTCTCAGACACAAAAATCACAGACTTGTGTGAGATGGCCAGGGCCCAACTGTTATCCCCATGAGAGCGGAGGATAGTGGCTCAGTCAGTTCAGTGCTTTGCCTCTCAAGCACGAAGACCTGAGTTCAATCCCTCGCGTCAGCATAAATGTCAAACACGATGATGTCACGCTTTCATAATCTCAGGCTTGCGAAAGCAGAGATGGGCAGATCAGTCTGGCCAGCCGGCCCAGCCTAAAAATCAAGTGGACAGCTCCTGAGATGTGACACTGACTTCTACACACACACACACACACACACTCAACAAATGTGACTTGTGGGTTGGCAAGATGGCCCAGCAGGGAAAGGTACTTGCTGCCAAGCCTAACAATCAAAGTTTGATCCCCAGAAAGCACATGGTGGAAGGAGAGACATGACTGTAGCATGTTCTCTAGTCTCTGCACACATGTGAAAGAAAACACACACATACACTGTAATAGGTTTTAAATTTTATTTTTATTTTATGTGTATGGGTGCTTTGTCTGGGTATATGTCTGTGCCAGTGGAGGACAGACAGGGCATCAGAGCCCCTAGTACTATAGTTATAGATAGTTAAGAGCCACCATGTGAATGCTGAGAATCAAACTCAAGTCCTCTGGAGTAACATCCAGTGCTCCTGACCACTCAGCCATCTCTCCAGCCCTTGTAACAATTATTTTAAGTAAATTAACTTTGAAAAGAATGTAGCCATGCAAAACTGGACATCAGCAAACTGAGGGCAAGTGAACCCCACCAGTCAGCCTGTGAACCGTCTATCCCATTAGCTGAGAACTAACAAACTTACCCCTCTCTATGCAGCAGGGCCCATGGAAACAAAGCAGTCAGGAACTTGCCTGAGGCTGCCTGACACAGCCTTTCAGGGGCAGGGACAGAACTTCCGAGCCCTCTCCCACCAAACAGCAGTCTGTATGTCCCTGAGCCCTGTGATGGTCCTCACAAACCTCCCAGCCAGGCTCTGGCTACAAGTCAGATCCTGAGGAAATGGTTTCATCTCTGAATCTCACTCTGAGCCAGACATGGTGGCTTCTCAAGACCTTTGGGAGTCTTGGGCTGATTGATCGAATAGGCAGTTCTCTAATTGGCTCTCTTGCCAGGAGAAAATACGCCTCAGCCCCTAAGACCTTCAAGTACCACCCCCAACGCAAGATCCCAAGGGGCTCCTATAAGCTCTACAGCAGTCCAGACTCCATCTGCACACACCCCAAGATAGGACTTCTATTCCCTGCCATGCTGCAACTTCCTCTGGGCCACTTCAGCTTCAGGGTTGGAAGCTTCCTCCTGGTGTTACTTAATTTTTTTAGTCAACTTGTCACAAACCAGAGTCCTATGTGCAAGTGGAGGTCAGAAAACTTTCAGGAACCTCAGTTGAGGAGAGACCTCAGTCAGATGGTCAAGTCTGTGAGGCCTTTCCTTTCTTGCTTTTTTCCCAAGACAGGGTCTCACTATGTAGCTCTGGCTGTCCTAGAACTTACTATGCAGACCAGGCTGGCCTCAAAGTCACACAGATTTACCTTCCAAGTGCCGGAATTAAAGGCGTGCACCACCACTCCTGACTTTTTATTTATTTATTTGTATGTGTATGTGTGTGTACGTGCACTGGTAACCATAGAAGTCAGAAGAGGGTGCTGGATCCCCTGAGACTGGACTTTAGGACAGTTGTGAGCTGTCCTGTAGGTGCTGGGAACAAAACCCAGATTCTCTGCAAGAGCAAGCAAGTGTTCTAAAAAAAAAAAAAACTGAGACATTGAGACATCTCTCCGGCCTCTGGCGTTTTCTTGACTAAGGATTGCTGGGGGAAGGAACGGGACCACCCCAAGCAGGTGATCCTGGAGAGCAAGCCAGTAAAGAGCAGTCCTGCATGGCTCTGCTTCAGTTCCTCCCCCACCCCATTCCTGCCTGCATTCCTGCCCTAAGCTACCTCAGTGGTGGACTGTGACACAGAAGTGGAAGATGAGGAAATGAACACTTCTTCCTCCAAGCTGCTTTTGGTCACGGTGTTTATCACAGCGACAGAAAGCAAGCTAGGACACCACCTCTCTCTCACTGCATCTGGGGTTGATCCTAACCAAGGGGTTGTAGTAGCCCCAACATGAGGACTTTCTACTGCTCTTCCCTAGGCTAAAACCTTAGCCTCACAAAATATTCCAATCTCTGGAACCTTCTAGGGAAAACCACACTTTGCGGATATTCAGAACCCTCATATTGCCTGGAATGACTGCCCTCATTTAGCTTTGACTTCTGTGCTCACTGGGGGACCTCCAGCCCAGAAATAAAAGGACCGTGTCATGTGACTTTGAAAGCAAAGGTTAGAGAGATATAGCCAAGGAATGCTATCAGCTTATAAGGACCTAGGACAGGCAAAGGTTCCACAGAACTCCAAGGGAACGTGACCCTGCAGATACCACACCTTGATTTGTGATCGCTGGAAGTGTAGGCCTCCAAACTCAGGACAAAACTCATTTCTCCACTTCGGTGTTTTGTTTTATTTTGGTTTGGTTTGGTTTGGTTTTTCAAGACAGGGTTTCTCTGTGTAGCCCTAGCTGTCCTAGAACTAGCTCTTGTAGACCAGGCTTCCCTCGAACTCACAGATATCCACCTGCCTCTGCCTCCCAAGTGCTGGGATTAAAGACATGTGCCACCACTGCCTGGCTAATATCCGGGTTTTTTTAAATTGGGCTTTTTATTTTCTTTTTCAGTACTGAGCAAGGGCATATCCTTTTTCTTTCTTTCTCCCCCTTCCTTTTTTTAGGTAGATTTTCATGTGGGTCAGTTATCAGGCTAGCCTCATACTCCCTATGTAGCTGAGGCTGACTTTGAACCTTATGTATATCATAAGCATGTGTATATGTATGTATGTTTGTATGTATGTATGAGGTACTATAGTGTACAAGTGGAAGTCAAGGGAGTTGGTTCTCCCCTTCTACCATGTAGGTTTCCAGGGATCGAAAATCAGGTCACCAGGCAGTATATTGAGCTCCATAGAGACAGCGCCGGGGCAAGCAAGAGCCAAACGGGCACTGGGCGACATTGTGCCTCGCGGACAAAAATCAACTAAACATGGGCAAAGGAGATCCTAAGAAGCCGAGAGGCAAAATGTCCTCTTATGCATTCTTTGTGCAAACCTGCCAGGAGGAACACAAGAAGAAGCACCCGGATGCTTCTGTCAACTTCTCAGAGTTCTCCAAGAAGTGCTCAGAAAGGTGGAATTTTGAAGACATGGCCAAGGCTGACAAGGCTCGTTATGAAAGAGAAATGAAAACCTACACCCCCTCAAAGGGGAGACCAAAAAGAAGTTCAAGGACCCCAATGCACCCAAGAGGCCTCCTTCGTCCTTCTTCTTGTTCTGTTCTGAGTATCGCCCCAAAATCAAAGGAGAACACCCTGGCTTATCCATTGGTGATGTTGCAAAGAAACTGGGAGAGATGTGGAACAACACTGCTGCAGATGACAAGCAGCCCTACGAAAAGAAGGCTGCCAAGCTGAAGGAGAAGTACGAAAAGGATATTGCTGCTTACAGAGCTAAAGGAAAACCCGATGCAGCAAAAAAGGGGGTGGTCAAGGCGGAAAAGAGCAAGAAAAAGAAGGAAGAGGAAGATGATGAGGAAGACGAAGAGGATGAAGAGGAGGAGGAAGAAGAGGAAGATGAAGATGAGGAAGAAGATGATGATGATGAATAAGTTGGTTCTAGCGCAGTTTTTTTTCTTGTCTATAAAGCATTTAACCCCCCTGTACACAACTCACTCCTTTAAAAGAAAAAAAATTGAAATGTAAGGCTGTGTAAGATTTGTTTTTAAACTGTACAGTGTCTTTTTTTGTATAGTTAACACACTACCGAATGTGTCTTTAGATAGCCCTGTCCTAGTGGTATTTTCAATAGCCACTAACCTTGCCTGGTACAGTCTGGGGGTTGTAAATTGGCATGGAAATTTAAAGCAGGTTCTTGTTGGTGCACAGCACAAATTAGTTATATATGGGGACAGTAGTTTTGTTTGTTTGTTTGTTTTTTGTTTTGTTTTTGGTTTTTTTTTCATCTTCAGTTGTCTCTGATGCAGCTTATACGAAGATAATTGTTGTTCTGTTAACTGAATACCACTCTGTAATTGCAAAAAAAAATTGCAGCTGTTTTGTTGACATTCTGAATGCTTCTAAGTAAATACAATTTATTTTATTAAAAAAAAAAAAAGAAAAAAGAAAATCAGGTCACCAGTCTTGATGGCAAGGATCCACCCTTGAACTTCTGGGTCCTCGTGCCTCCTTCCACGTGTGATAGGATTAAGGGTGTGGGTCACTATTCTGGACTTGTGCAATTAATTCTAGGCTCAAATGCAGGGCCTCATGCACTCCAGGAAAGCTGCTACCTGAGTCACAGCCCCAGCCCACATTTCTGTGGTTTGAGACCAGTAAGTGTGTGGTCACTGACTTTATCAAGCACAAGAAACAAATATGCCCCTCAGTTCTCAGAGAGATGGTGTGAAGAGGCCGGAGAGTGGAAGCTGAGCAGAGACTACGACTTCTGTAAACAAGTATCAATACCTGCAATGGGACTGAGTCTTCAGGGCTGTTTCCGGAAGCTGTCTCTGCCTCCAGAGAGTACAACTGCACCAGGGGGGAACAAGGACAAACTTCTCCACCTCTATGTGTTTGTTCACAGGATTTTTCCTATATCCTAGACAGCTCTACCAGCTGGTGGGGCAGGTTACTGACAGCTCTGTCTGCAGTGGCAACAGGACGTGGAGCTTCAGAACAACAGCTGCAGTGTTAGATAGATTCGAATCTTGGCTATTGCTTGGTAGTTGTGTGATCCTAGACAAGTCACTTAACCTGTGTGACCTTGCATCTCATTTGTAATTCAGAGACAGCATAAATACCTAGGCAGGTTTTCTATGTAAAACAGTTGGCATGAGGCCTGAAGCAAACGTTTAGAGCTGGAGGTGGGGAGCCGGGTGGTGGTGGCCCACGCCTTTAATCCCAGCACTCGGGAGGCAGAGGCAGGCGGATCTCTGTGAGTTCGAGGCCAGCCTGGTCTACAAGAGCTAGTTCCAGGACAGGAACCAAAAGCTACAGAGAAACCCTGTCTTGAAAAATCAAAAAAAAAAAAAAATGCCCGTAGAGCTGGAGGTGGGGCTCATTGATAGAGCCCTTCACAAAAACCTGCTGGAGAGGCTAGGTGCGTGGCTCATCCGTGGAATATTTGCCTAGCGTTCGCCCCAAAGAACACTTGCTTAGAATGTGCAAGGCCTTGAGCTCAATCCCCAGAACTGCAAAATAAGTAAGTTTAATAAACATTGATGAGAAAGGGAAGGAAACTGGGGGCAGAGATAACACTGGGGCAGACACACAGACATTCTAGAAACCACACAAGCTCCCTCTGGGCATCAGGGAGTAAAATTGAGGCAAAAAAGGAGGCTGGAGAAGAGAAAGTAGGTGTTGGTGAGACCAGCAGAGAACCAAGCAGAGGGGACGCTGGGGATTTAGAAGCTCAAGGAGGGGCTGGAGAGAAGCTCGATGATTAAGAGCACTGCTAAGAACACTAGCTGCACTTGCAGAGGACCAGGTTTGATTCCCAGCACCCACATGGCAGCTCACAACCTTCTGTATCTTCGGTGCTGGGGACCTGGTGCCCTCTTCTGGTCTCCTCTGGCACTGCATACATGTGGTGCACAGACATACATGCTCGTTCAACACCAATATACATAAAATTTAATTTCACTTAATTTAAAAGTCCAAGAAATCAACAGGGCAAAATCAAAGAGGAAAAAGAATACAGAAGAGAAAGCATGCTTTCAGAGAAGGGGGCAAGGAATTAGGGGCATCAAAGAGGAGGGGAGACAAGGGAGGTAGGCCTAGGAGATATTCTTGACTCCCAACAGGAGGTCACTGGAGTCTTTGTAGAATACGTCAAGAGGTGGTAGGGATAGTAGAGGAGCCCAACAGAGCCAGAGGACTGGTCAGGCAGGAAATGCAATGATACCTCAACAACTCTCCTGGGTGTCTAGAAGGGTGACAAAGAAGAAGTGAACACATCCTTGACATCCCTAAGCCAAACGCAAGAAGGAGCTTCTCAGTGACTTAGTTTGCAATCTGTAAAGTGGGGTGACCTCACAGAAGACACTTGGGGCCCATTTGAAAGACAAGGAATCTATGATTCCTATCACCCCTGAAGCTCCACAGAAGCCTCATATCCTTCCCCTGGTGTCTTTGGAACCCCCAGAATAGCCACAAGAGTAAGAAGCCAAGGATTCCAGTACCCACAAGAACCAGCAGAGATGTCTGTACACATATGATAGCCAGCTCAGGTCATAGCTGGAACCCTAACCTGCCGTGAGTGATCTATGAAGATCAGCCATCTTCACAGATTGCCTGGAAAGACTGAGCCTGGGCTCACAGCCTCCAGGGAACTGTCCCAGCAAGAGCCAGGAACCAGGCCAGTGCCCTTATCCCCTCCTCACCTGTCCTGACTGCCGCACTGTTCCTGGAAGCAGGGAAGCTGTAGGCCGTGGACCACGCGAGCTTCAAACAAAAACTTGGGTGCCCAGAAGCCCAAAGCTCCAGTCACAAAACCTATGGCCGTCACTCCGAGGGTTGAAAACACAAAACTCCAGCTGCAAGAAAAAGTGATAGGGCCAGGACTGAAAGGGCCTGACCAGTGCCCCAGGCATGCAGGATCCAGACTCCCTAATGCTCCCAGCTATCCATGCCGCAGTGATTCATAAGGCCTGAGACCACAGTGAGGAGAGCTTCTCCTGCTTCCCTTCGAGACCTGGTAGGCACCTGGGCCAATGTTGCTCCCATGCAGTTGGAAGAGATGGACAATGAACTCACAACATCCTTCCAGAAGCCTGGGGAAGCAGATGGGGCTGGAAAAAATATGGCCACTGGATAAATGAACACAGCACAAGGCTAGAGCTCAGGCAGCCTGCCCCACTCTCTGCCACATGCAGAGGGAACCTAAGAGAAGGGTATCTCAGTAAGAGTGGAGCTCAGAAAAGGAAGAAGGCCATGAACACTGTGTCAGAGAGATGGAGGTTGGAGTTGTTAGGCCAGGCAGAAAAGTTTCTCTTTTTTTATGGCTTATTTAACTTTATTTTATGTGCATTGGTGTGAAGGTGTCAGATCCCCTGGAACTGGATTTTCAGACAGTTGTGAGCTGCCATGTGGGTGCTGGGAATTGAACCCTGGTCCTCGGGAAGAACAGTCAGTGCTCTTAACCACTGAGCCATCTCTCCAGCCCCCGAAGGGTTTCTTGAGACTTGCAACGGAGAGCGGGGGCACACTTACTTTCTCCCCAAGTATCTGACGTCCTCACACCAGCTTCTCCTCGGAGCCCTCACAGCCACTTCTTCCTGTTTCTCAGCTGCTCCTCGGGGTGGGTCTGGAACCAGCAGGATGAGCAGAACTAAGGCCACAGCATCCAAACAGGGCATGATCTAGGGAAGGAGGGCCAGGGAGCTCAGGGACAAATTCTACGGCAGCCTAGGGAGACAGGAGATGACCCGCCACAGTAGCCTAACTCTAGTCTAGCCCGGAGTCCCAGGTGCTGATTATATAGAGAGCTGGCACTAACACTTGCCCTCGCCCTTATAGAGTTAGGATAGACTCTCTCGCCAGTGTGGTTACCTTGACACCCAATTAACGCCCCCCCTGCTCAATACAAACTGTCCCCTACTGGCACCAGGGAGCCTAAGATAGTCGAAATCGGAAACTCAGACCACTGAGTATTCACAAGCCCTTTTCCTGGCTCACACTTCCAGCTGTCACACCAGTCCCACCTTGCCTTCCTCTCCTGGCATCCCTGCCTGCAGGACATGAATCTCACTGCCTACCCTGGGGCAGCTTCAAACAGTTCAGACCACGAGAAGGCTCCTGCTCAAAGCAAGCCAGGCCGGCTTCCTCGCAGCCTCTTCCCGCCCCAGGCTTCTATCTCTGCTTTCCATGACAGTTCAGCAGAGATCTGCATGCAGGACCAAGCCCCAGCACCCTTGGCCACCCAGTTTCTGTCTCTTCTGAGTGGTCCATATCCTTGTTCTTTTTTAGACTGGCCTCGAACTCACAGAGATCCACCTGCCTCCCAAGTGCTGGGATTAAGGGCATTCTCCACCAGTCATATTCTTGTTCTAATGAGAGCCACTGGCCAGCAGAGTCTCCCAGGTTATGTTCCCAGTTGTCCTGACTCCACTACCAAGTCACCCCGGATGGCAGTCCTTAGGGATGCTCTGTGCCTGGCCTCGCCCAGAAATGTACCAGTCCTTGTCCAAATAATCCTTCAGAGTCCATTGGTAGCCTTAACTTTTACAGCAAGGGAAGCTGAGGCCCCAAACAGGAAGGCAATTTTCCTGAGGACACACTGCCAGCAAACTGAGCAGCTGAGATTTAACCCCAAGGTCACAATTTCCACAGTCCATATTCCCCACGAGGCCCCAATCACCAGCATCCCAACACCCCACATGGCGCCAGGTACTATGCCAAGCGGCTAAGGCCACAGAAGACTGGAAAGTCCCAGCCAACCCAGGGGGCAAAGCAGAGGGATAAAAAGGAAGTGGAACTCACTCGGAGGGCCCAACGCCAGTTCCCTGTCAGCTCCGCCACAACTGACCCCAGCACGTAGCCCAAACCACTGCAACAGTGGAGTAAGAGAGAGGGCAGTGAGGGGTGGAAGGCAGTGCCCAAGCCAGTCTGACTGCAGGGAACTGGCTCCCCCGCCCAGGGAGACAGTCCTCTGAGCCTCGGAGCCCATTCCCTGAGAAAGGGCCAGTTTTACGCCACCCTTGATCAGAACCCTAGTGACCTCTGATTTCTAGCCCAGGCCCTGTGCCATTCCCTCCATATAAGGAGTGGCATAACCCACCACCAACCCCGCCTCTGCTTGAGTCAGGCAGGTTCAGGAAATGAGGGTCAGAGCTCAGGGGCCTGGCTGCCGGGCTACAAAGCACACTTCCTCACTGGTCTCCCAAGGCTACCCTCCCCATTGGGCCACACTGCCTCGTCTCACCCCTTCCGGGACTTAATTCCCTCCCCACTAGCCCATTGAGTGGCAGCGTTGTCCTCACTTACAGCCAAGAAGACAGGCTCAGAAAGAGAGATGCAGTGATGGGGAAGGAAGGAGCCAATGATGGGATTCAGATCCCAGCCCTCCTGGTTTGATCTCTCCTACCCCCAGCGCAGCCCCTGTTCTGATTCCTTCGGCCTCGGTTTACCTTTGGAGAATTGGATACCAACCTTCCGACTGGGATGAAGATGTAAAAGACAGCCAGTACACAGGTTCGCTGGTCCTTCACGAAGAGGTCACCCAGGACGGTGGGTGCAATGGTGGAGTAGCTTGCTGCACCAGTGCCCACGACCCCCCGGGACAGGAAGAAGAGCCAGGAATACTGGATAAGTCGGCACAAGACCATGGTGAGATCCGGAATTTTCCCATGGGACAAGGGGCCAGAGGATGAGTCAGAAGGCCTAAAGGGATCTCATGACAAAGGCCCATAGGGAAGGAGAGAGAAACATTTCCAGGCTCCCAAACTCACATGTGTGATCCTCCTGGTTGCTTATAGCCACTGCCTGCTCAGAACAGAGTGAAAATCCTTCTTCTGGCTCTCTGCTAGCTGGGGTAGTTTCCCAAGACAGTACCTATTACACCAACCTCCCCCAACTCCCGCAAAGCCCCCCAAAAAGGGAAGTGAAGTGGAGGGCCAGGAAGCCTCCTGTTAAGAAAGTTTAACGGGCCATGCTGGCTGTGGTGGCACACTTTAAACCCAGAACTTGGGAGGCAGAGGCAAGCAGATTTCTGTGAGTTTGAGAGGTCGACAAAGTGAGTTGTAAAACAGCCCTCGCTATATAGTGAGAGAGCCTGTCTCGAAAAAATACAAGCAAAAACAACAACAAAACACAGAGAAACTCTGTCTCAAAAAAAAATTGAAAAGGGGGCTGGAAAGATGGCTCAGCAGTTAAGAACACTGGCTGTTCTTCAAGAGGAACTGAGTTCAATTCTCAGCAACCACATGGTGGCTCACAACCAACTATAATAAGATCCGGTGCCCTCTTCTGACATGTGGGCATGCATGCCAGCAGCACACTATATGCATAATAAAGAAATAAATCTTTAAAAAACATTTAAAAAAGAAGAAGAGACAGGAAAAAGAAAAGAAAGAAAAATAAGAAAATCTAATGGGCCAGGTGGACATAGTGGTGCATGCCTTTGATTTCAGCACTTGGGAGGCAGACACACACAGATTTCTGAGAGTTAAGACCAACCTCTTCTATACGAAGAGTCCAACCCAACCAGAGCTACAGAGTGAGAAACTGTTTCCAAAACAGTGATGGCATACGCCTTTAGTCTCAACACTCTGGAAGCAGAAGCAGGCAGATCTCTGTGAGTTCTAGGCCAGCCTGATCTACAAAGTAAGTTCCAGGACAGCCAGTGCTCTATAGTGAGACCCTGTCCCAAAAAAGTAACAACAAAAACAACAAAACATGTCTAACAGCCTCCCTACTCAGGCTTAGAGGCTGTACCACAGCTCCCTCCGGGGCCCTGGCAGTACAGTCCCTGAGATGGCTTGGACCAGAAGGGAACTCTGAGGCAACTGGATCAGGAAGAAAGCAGATGGGGAAGGTTCCAGGGACTGGGCAGGGATGTAGGCCTTACCTGGTAGGAGATGAAGGAGCTGGAGAGGCCAGCCCCTGACCACAGCAGGATCCCAAAGCACAGTATGGCCTTGCGGCTGTGGCGGTCACCCAGATAGCCAAACACAGGCGCAGACACCAGCAGGCAGCCGATGAAGACTGGAGGAGACACACAAGGGACAGCCTGGATCCTCCAAAAGGGTGGCTGGGCAGACAGCCCTTCTGGCCCAGGGAAGAGGCCTGGCACAGATGCCACAAGCTGGCACCTTGGCAGTGGGCCCAGGGCAAGAGAAGGAAGAGATAAAAAGTTGAATCTTACTTTCCTGGTCCGTTATACAACCCACAGCCCAGAGTGTATGACACCGAGCATGGACCAAATCTCAACTCTGATTATGTTACTATATGGCCTCTGAACATCACCCCCGTCTTGGGAAGCTGGCATCAGACAGCATAAAGAGAATGTAGAACCACCAACACAGAGTAGATGCTAGCCTTCTGGATTTGCAAGAATGCATGGCTTCTGTGAGCTTGGGTGTAGGTACTGATCTGACCTGTCCCTCATACACCTTCTTCTGGCAAAAGGAAAGGGAGGTCAGAACTTTGGACCAGCAGAGGAGGAATCTGAAACAAGCACATGGACTACAAACCAATGATGATGTGGGATGCTGGGGGAAGAACTGGTGTGCCTCAGTACACGTACTATTCTCCACACTGACACCTATGTCTAGACCAGGATCTCAGGTACCCGAGGCCGAGGAGAACCTTGAGCTTCTGATTCTCCTATCTCTACCTCCTGGCTGTTGGTGCTATGGGTGTGTGTCACTATACCCCATTTTTATGCAATGCAATAGAACCCAGGGCCTTGTGCATCCTACACAAGCACCTACTAAGGGAACTACAGCTACATCTGCATCAGGCAGGGCATGGTGCATGCTGAAATTACAGCACTCAGGAGGCTGAGACAAAAGGACCAGAGCTTCAGGGTTACACAGCAAGACCTTGTCTCAAAAACACAAAGACAAGGAGCCAGCTGAGATGCCTCAGTGAGTAAAGGTACTTGCCACCAAGTCCGAAGACCTGAGGTTGATCCCTGGGACCCACACGGTGAAAGGACAAAATCAGCTCCTGAAAATTGTCCTCTGACTCCACACTCACATCATGACTTACGTACACACACACACAAGCACAAGAGCGCACACACAGACACAACACTAAGTGTAATAAAATGTTTTTTACTTTTTAAAAAACTTTTATTATTTTGTGTGTATGGTTGTTCTACCTGCATGTGTGTATGTGTACTTCATGTATACAATGCTCTCAGAGGCCTGAGAGGGTGTGGGATCCTCTGTAACTAAAGTTTCAGGTGGCTGTAAGGACACAGGATTCAACCCATGTCCTCTTGAAGAGCAGCCAGTACTCATTTTTGGGTTGTTGGTTTGGTTTGGTTTTTCAAGACAGTGTTTTTCTGTGTAACCGCTCTGACATCCTGAAGCTCACTCTATAGTCCAGGCTGGCTTTGAACTCACAGAGTTCAAAACCTGTCTCTGCCTCCCAAGGGCTGTAATTAAAGGCGTGTGCCACCGCTGCCCAGCCCACCCAGTGCTCTTAACTGGTGAGTCACTGTTGCAGACTACAACAATATTTGTAATAGCTAAAACTAAGCAAAGCACTTATTAGTGTTGTGTTTGCTCTTCTGTGAGAACAAAGACCTAGTTTGGGGTTTGCCCAGCTGGCTAGCACGTGGATAAACTAATGCACAATGTCTGTGTCTAAAATAAAATCTCCTCCTTCCTTGCAGGATGCTGAGTCCTGGCCTCCTAGTTGGTAAAGCTAGCAGGTAGATAATGAAGGCCTAAAAACCCCTCCCCTTTTACCTTATCCACTGTCAAAAGACCAAGATTTAGGAGTGCTCTGTCTAAAACCTGGGACTCTATTTGTTGATCATAGATGACTGACGTGTCCTTAGCCCAATGAATGTCCAGCTCAGGTCCCAGTCCCCCCACTCTCCCATGACCTGCTGTAGTACTAGGTTAAGCAATATGTAATTGTGGAAATTAGGCCACTTTTGACCTACAAAACCAGCAATTTAATATGGTTCAACCTACTACTCCACAGAGAGTTATCTCCAATGTTGACAGCGTTTAAAATTTTAATAGCTGCTGCCAAAACAGGGCTCCGAAAAGGCTATATCAATTTACACTGGCATAGAAATGTTAGAGCTCTTGCCACCAACTGATACGAGCTAGAATTTCATTTTTGTCCGTCTCATGAAAAACACATGGTATCTCACTGAACAAATGGTCTCAGGCACAGGTAGCCTCTCTCTCCTTATGTAGATGATAACTTTGATTCTTCTTCCTGCCTCTACTTCCCAGAGATAACAAGTATACCTACAACCAGTGCTCTCGGCGATGTTTGATTTGTTTTCTTCTGTTCAAGACTGAGTGTCCCTGTGAGGCCTGTTTGACTTGGAGCACACTATGTAGGCCAGGCTAGCCTCCAACTCATAGAGATCTACGTGCTTCTGCCTCCTGAAGCATGTGTTAACCAGTCCCAGTGTTAGCAAAATCTGTGTTGTTCTTTTCATTCCTTCTAGAACTATTTATTCCTTCATATGCTTTCAGTTGACATTTAAAACATTTTTTATTATCTGGATAAAATCTGTAGTCTCAGCTCTGGGAAGACAGAAGCAGATGGATCAAGAGTTCAAGATCATTCTTGGCTACTTGATGGTTTCTGGGCCAGCCTGAGTTACATGAGGCCTTATGAATGAATGAATGAATAAATAAATAAATTATTTATTTATTTATTTATTTTTGGTTTTTGGAGACAGGATTTCTCTGTGGTTTTGGAGCCTGTCCTGGAACTAGCTCTTGTAGACCAAGCTGGTCTCGAACTCACAGAGATCCGCCTGCCTCTGCCTCCCAAGTGCTGGGATTAAAAGTGTGTGCCACCACTGTCCGGTATAAACAAATGTTTTTGAGAGATGGATCAGGGTTAAGAGCACTTGTTCTTGCAGAGGATCCGAGTTCAGCTCCCAGCATCCACAATCTGTTATCTGTTCCCAGCTCAGAACAATCTGTAGCTCCAGTTCCAGAGGCTCTAGTGCCCTCTTCTGACCTCCAAAGGCACCGAGCATACACGTAGCACATATACACACACTCAAGCAGAACATTCGTACACATCGAATAATAAATATTTAAAAATAAATAAATCCAGGAATGGTGATATACACCGATAATCCCAGCACTTGGGAGGCAGAGACAGAGGGACGTCTGTGAGTTTGAGGCCAGTCTGCTCTACATGGAGTGTTCCAGGCCAGTCAATGCTATGTAATGAAACCTTGTCTCAAAAAGCAAAATGAAATAGATGTAAATAAGATTTTAATAAAAATAAATAAGTAAAATCTTTGCCTGAAGCTAAAATAGTTCAATAAGCGTAACATCCACACTGACCTCGAACAGACTTTTCTCCTTTTAACCAGCCCCTAAGTGAAACACTGCAGCTATGGTTTTCATAGATTTGTGTTAGCTATACCAAGTCGTCTGGAGATGACCTGAATTTAGAGGAAGCTGTAGTAGGGACTCTGCAAACACTATGCCTTTTTTAAATTTTGAGATAAGGTCTCTGTTGATAGTCTTGGCTGACCTAGAACTCACTCTGTAGACAGGTTGGCCTGGAACTCACAGAGATCTACCTGCCTCCATCTCCTGAGTGCTAGGATTAAAGGCACGTGCTGTTACACCCAGACATGCCTTTTTATTTTAAACAGGGTCTGTCTCACTAGGTAATACTGGCTGTCTAAAACTCACTAAGTTCCAGACTGGCCTGGAACTCTTGGTCCTGGAACTGTTCCCTAGAAGATAGAGGGCAACTGGGGCGAGGGACAGGCTGCAGAGAGGACCTACAGTGTACATGTGGCATTATATGACCATGTGTGTCCCTGTGTGCATACACATAGGTTTATATCACTTCCCCAAGCTTACATGGAAGGTTAACCTATGTTTCATGGTCTCATAAACCAACCCCTTGGAATGGAGTGTGGCTGCTCTCTGATGCTGGACTAATAGATTCTCTGCGACCCAGAGCCCTTCTGAGCCCACCTGAGGATCAAGGTGTGTCTGTCTACCTGTCTACGAACCTGTTAGATTTCTCAGCTCTGTGAGAGAAAAGCACACACTGGGATTTCTGGCTTCTCTGTTTGGAATACCCAGCTGAGCTACAACCAGGTTGGAAACTAGGAACACTCAGGAGCCTTCCCCAGTCTGTCTCCCTCAGTACATCCTGCAGCTGACCCAGCTCCAGAGTCTGACACCCAGCTGTCTCCTGCAGAAGACTAGGGGTCTAGAACTGGCCACAGAACCCACCACACTATAACAAAAGAGCCCTGTTCCAGGGTCCAGAACTGGCTCCTTACCTGTCTGCAGCAAACCAGCATGGCTGTCACTGATATTAAAATACTTCTGGACATCCAGTAACACTCCTAGGGACAGATAGACAGCATTGATGGGAAGCAACCCAACCAGCTGCCCTCCCAGGCTGCTTCCTCTGAAATCAGGACAGGCCCAGGTGAGCAGCACAGCACAGGACATGGCAGCTGGGCCCACGGTCCTCATCCCCACCGACCTGGACATTTTTACAACCACACAGCAATAGCAGCAACAGCAACAGCAAAAAAAAAAAAAAAAAAAAAAAAAAAAAAAAAAAAAACCAGAAACATGCCCGTAGAAAACACACACCAAAGTCAGGCCATGGTAGCACATACCTGTAATCTCAGCAGTCAGGAGGTAGAGACAGGAGGATCAGGAGTTTGAGGCCAGCAGACATCAAAGCCAGCCTAAGGTATATGAAACCCTGTCTCAAAAGGAGAGGCGGGACCATCACTGTGCCTGATACACAGACTCCACTTGCCCAAGACTGTCCAGCTGGAATGGGAGGAGCAAGGATTGCTACTCTGACAGAGGCAGCTCCCCCATCCAGCATCACAGAAGGGGAACAAAAGTCCCCACACGGGGCTCCGCCCACAAGAAGCCCTGCATCCACCCCTCTGATATGATCTCTACAGCCATTAGATGAAGATCAAAGAACGAAAGTCACCAGGTAGGAGAGTTCATTTATTCATCTGGTTTGAACCTAATCTCCATAACAACCAAACATATACATCTGTATATCTTTTTCACCTTAAAAATTATTATTTTGAGAAAAAAAATCCTCATATAGCCTAAGCTGGCCTTAAACTCTCTACGTAGCCAAGGATGACCTTGAACTTGTAATCCTCTTGACTCTATCCAAAGTACTAGGATTACAGGTATGTGCCACAGCACTGGTTTTATGGGTTGCTGAGGATGGTACCCAGGGCTTCACGCTTGCCAAACAAGCACTCGGCCAACTTAGTTACATCCTCGGCCCTTTTTCATCTTTTAATGACACCAGATGGCATGATCATTGGAGAGAAAGGAAAATATGCAACATAAGTTAGCAAGAAAAATAGCTACCTAAAAGTCCTCTGAGTGCACTCGTTTTCCATTTTTAGGAGAGTCCCCTTGATCTGTCTCCTGAGAACTTCTCAACCTTGTGGGTAACCCAAGGCCAAGGGCAAAGCCAGCTCTTCCCCCAGTCTCTACCACCCTGGTCTTCCTAAGCACTGCTTCCACGGGAGACCTTAGCTTCTACACCAATGTTTGACCCCAGCAGTCCCCAAGAACCCCTGCATGGTTTCACTTCTCCAAGCCTTCCCCATTGTGACCACAGCCAAAGGAAGTCCCAAGAAGGAAGGACTCTGACAGGCAGGTCTCAGGGTCTGACAGCCCCACTGGGGGCTCCCAGGGCAGAGAGAGTGCTGCAGTTGGGGCTAAGGCTCAGAAGGGTGCACAGTGACACTTCCCAGCAGCCCCTTGCCTCTCACCCCGCCCCACTGCCCCAAGCCCCTCAGCCCATACTAAGGTTCTGGCCTCCTCGTCAGCCTGATCCCCTGTGGTAGCCTCTGAACTGACCTCCCCAGCTCGCCTTGCATCTTCCGAGGACCCAAATCCACTTGAGGTTCTCTCCCATGGTTCCCCATTGCCTGGATCAGAAAGTACAAGCTCGGGGCCGGTCGGTGGTGGCGCACGCCTTTAATCCCAGCACTCGGGAGGCAGAGGCAGGCGGATCTCTGTGAGTTCGAGACCAGCTTGGTCTACAAGAGCTAGTTCCAGGACAGGCTCCAAAACCACAGAGAAACCCTGTCTCGAAAAACCAAAAAAAAAAAAAAAAAAAAAAAAAAAAAAAAAAAAAAAAAAAAAAAAAAAAAAAACAGAAAGTACAAACTCCCAGGTGGCCATTCAAAATTCAAAAGCCTGTGATCTTGCACCAAACACCCTCTGGAGGATTGTTTCCTGCTTTTTCTCCCTCTTGCCACTTCTGATCAGTACGCTCACCTGCCTCCATTCACATCTATGATTCCTGCCTTCCAGTCATCCCAGTTCCCAAGGCCCAGGAAAAACGGTCCCTGTGTGTCCGTTCTGTAGTCACTCATCCTCGGGGCTGCTCTGCTGGCACTCACCCCACTCTGCCTCACATCTGAGCAAGCTGGACCCATGTTCTGTGTCCCTCTGAGCTCCTCAAAGACACAGTCCTGCTCTGGTAATGTCTGCAGCCCCAGATTCCCATTATTCCAGAGGTTCCTGGCTATCCTAAACTCATAACTGATGGCTCAACGTCCTGGCTTTGGGCATGGCCAGCAGTTACAGTTACTCGAGTAGGCTTCCCAGCCTGGCCTGAGCCCCCTCATCTGCACTGCTCCCCATCTCTCTGCCTTGCATGGTCATTATTGGTAAGCTTCTTTCTGTGCCCCTTAAGACAGTTGTCCCTGCAGTAGGGACCACACATCTGAGTTTCTCCTGGGTCCTACCAGAGGCTCCTGCTCACAGTGCACAGTGGTGATGTGGGTGATGGAAAGTGAAGGTTGGCTAGGCATGGTGTCACACCTGCAGTCTCAGCACTTGGGAGACAGAAGCATTCTCAACTACATAGTGAATTCAAAGCCAAACTGGTCTTACTTAAGACCCTGTCTCAAAAACAAAGAAAGAAACAAAAGAGGTGGAGACATCAGTCAGTTAGTAGAGAGCTTGCTTAGCATGCACAAAAACCCTGACTTCGATCCCTAGAACTACATAAACCATTGCGGTGGCATGCCTGTAATCCTCGCTCTCAGGAGGCAAAGGCAGGAATGTCAGCAGCTTAAGGTCAGCCTCAGCTACATAGTGAGTTTGAGTCTAGCCTGAGCTACATGAGGCCTCAGAAAAGAAAAGAAGGCTGGCAAGATGGCTGGCTCAGCCTGTGTAGGCACTTGCTGAACGAGCTTGGAAACCTGAGTTCAATCCCTGGAGCTCACATAAAGGTGAAGGAGAACACCGACTCCATGGAAGGGTCCTCTGACCTCCACACAAATGCTTGCACACGCACACACACACACACACACATACACACCCATGCACACACAGATTAGAATGATCTTTCTAAGAAAGGATTGGCTATGAATTAATGAAGGAAAGAATGAATGCCTAGAAGAGAAAAGCAAACGAGAAAAACATTCGTCACAGAGCGAACGCATAAGCGAGCCACAAAACACAGAAGCAGGTTGTGCCCTGTTTCCAACAAGAAGGAAGGCAAACTGCGCAAGGTAGGCCAGCAGCCAGCTGCCCCAGAAACAGTCCAGGAAGAGCCACTCTCACTTGAGAGCTGGGCCAAGCTGTCCTGCCCTCCATAACCTTGCCTGCAGCTCCATCTTCAACCTGAGGCCTTTGCTGCAGAGCACGATCCTATCCATCTACCTCCTAATGTTCCTGCCCCCAAACATTGTGTCCCATTCTGGCTTGGGACCATTCAGGAGAGGCTAGAGACCACTTAGTGAGGGGAGACCACCAGAGATGTGCTCCAAGAGAAGGATGGGTGTTGGAAGGAAGGCCATGATGGGTGCACAGTCATGGGCTTATAGGGTGGGGGTAACTGGAGATCCTGCCCTGGGTCACCCCTTCCCTGCTCACCTGGGATGATGAACCAGTTCATGTAGTTCAGAAGGTTGATGTAGCAGAGAACAGCTGCAGCCAAGGATGCTCTCCAGCGGGGCAGGTTCCAGGAAGCAGATGTGGGGGGAGGCAGACACCCACCTGAAGCCAAGGTGCCATACCCCCCACCTGGACTCTGAGTCTGGCTCTGTGGCCCTCCTGTCCAAGGATCGATGCACTCTGTGGACATTCCCAGGAGCGACAGTTGCAGCCTCCGTGCCAGGACGGGTGCTGAACAGAGCTGCATCAGCTCAGCACCAAGTCACTTCCTGTGGGCTCCCAGCCTCTCAACCTCAAAACAGCTGCCCTGAAACTGTTAGACATCTTATCATAGGATCCTGCTGAACACGCTGCAACCACCCTGGTAGGATTTCATCACTCTCAGCCTCCTAGCCCTGCTGGGGAAAGAGGGTCTTGCACTGGTGATTGGATAGCTCCGTGGGCCCTCTATCTAGCCTATGGCTGCAGCAGCTGCATGAGGAAGGGAAGCTCAAAGACAGAAAATGAAAGAAGTGTCCCCAAGCCCTGATCACTATAAACTGGCCTGCCTATGATCTGTGAGCAGGGCCATGAGCCAGGTCAGATACAAGTGGGTGGGGTTATCTGGGAGACCACCAGACTAGGTGGTGAGAAAATTGCCCAGAGGAACAGAACAAGATAACAGAAGGAACTGGAGACATAGAGACAGTTACATAAAACTACTCAATTAGGGGCTGGCAAAACGTCTCAACCTGTGAAAGTACCTGCTACCAAGCCTGCTGACATCTCCAGAGCCCGTATGGTGGAAGGGGAGACAAAGTGGTCCTCTGACCCCTACACGATAACATGAACAGAAGCACACAAGTTCATGTGCAAGTGCAGGAGTGTTCCAATAAATAAATGGGACCTCCTGAAACTGACAAGCTTCTGTAAAGCAAAGGACACAGTCAATAAGACAAAAAGGCAGCCTACTGAATGGGAAAAGATCTTCACCAACCCCCCACCCCCATCAGACAAAGGACTGATCTCCAGAATGTATAAAGAACTCAAGAAATTAAACATCTAAATTCTAAATAATCAATTAAAAAATGGGGGTAGGAGGATAACGGAGGGTGGAAGGGGAAGAGGAGGGGAGAAGGGGAGGGGTGAGGAGAACTTGCGGGAATGGGATAGTAGAGAAGGAGGAAGGCAGAGATGAGAACAAGGAAAGAAATACTTTGATTGAGGGAGCCATTATAGGGTTAGCAAGAAACCTGGCTCTAGAGAAATTCCCAGGAATCCACAGGATGAACTCAGCTAAGACCCTAAGCAATAGAGGAGAGGGGGTCTGATCTTGACTTGCCCTGTAGTCAGACTGATGAATATCTTAAATATCACCATAGAACCTTCATCCAGCAACTGATGGAAACAGAGGCAGAGACCCGCATCGAACACCAATCTAAGTTCCCAAATTCCAGTTGAAGAGTAGAAGGAATGAGAATATGAGCAAAGAGATCAAGACCATGATGGGTTCATCCACTGAAACAGTTTACCTGAGCTAATGAAAGCTAACCAACTCCAGCCGGACTGGGAAGGAACAAGCATAGGACCGAACTAGTCCCTCTGAATGTGGTTGACAGTTGCATGGCTGGGCAGACTGAGGGGCCACCAGCAGTGGCACCAAGATTTATTCCTACTGCATGTACTGGCTTTTTGGGAACCTGTTCTCTTTGGATAATACCTTGCTCAGCCTAGATATAGTAGGGAGGGCCTTGGACTTTCCCCAAAGCAATGTGCCTTACCCTCTCTAAGGGATTGGATGGGGGTGGGGTAGGAGGATATGTGGAAGGAATGGGAGAAGGGGAGGGCATGGGAACTTGGATTGGTATGTAAATGAAAAAAGGTAGTTTGTTTTCTTTAAAAAAAAAAAAAAGAGGGCTGAAGAGATGGCTCAGAGGCTAAGAGCACTGGCTGCATTTCCAAAGGTCCTGAGTTCAATTCCCAGCAACCACATAGTGGCTCACAACCATCTGTAATGAGATATGGTGCCCTTTCTGGCCTGCAGGGACATATGCAGGCAGACCACTGTATACTTAATAAATAAATAAATCTAAAAAGAAAAAGAAAAAAATAGAATTTCAAACCAGGGTTATAGAGAAAGACCCTGTCTGAAGTTAATTAATTAAATTAATTAATTAAAATGCTATGCAGTGGTGCTGGTACACACCTTTAACCCCAATACTCAGGAGGCAGAGGGAAGAGAATCTTTGTGAGTTCAGGCCTGGTCTACACAGAGAAACCCTGTCTGGAAAAACCCAAAAATGATAATTAAAATAATAATAATAAGCCAGACGGTGGTGGATCATGCCTTTAATCCCAATGCTCAGGAGGCAGAGGCAGGCAGATAATGTGAGTTTAAGGTCAGCCTGGTCTACAAAGCAAATTCCAGAACAGCCAAGGCTACACAGAGAGATCCTGGAGAATTGGGGGCAGAGAAGAGAGGAAGGGAAGAAGGGAAGGAAAGAAGGGAGGGAGGGAGGGAGGGAGGGAGGGAGGGAGGGAGGGAGGAAACNAAGAAGGGAAGGAAGGGAGGGAGGGAGGGAGGGAGGGAGGGAGGGAGGGAGGGAGGGAGGGAGGAAACCTAACAATCACATGCAACCCAGAACCCTAACCCAGCTTCTGTACTGAGGAGGACATGTGCAATGCTGGATGAATGGATAAAATTAGAGTACAGAAAGCAGATAAAGAGGAAATGTCATATCAGTCAAATTTACTCAGGTTTAGAGCACTGAATAATTACGTAAACAAGTGTTCTTGATCTGAAGTACCTACAGACTGAGTGTCTATGACGTTCTCTTCCCAGTGGTGCTGGAAAACATTCTTCAATCCTAGAGGAAGGAAGGAAGCAAACAGGGCAGGGGATGAGGTGCAGGAAGATGGTTCAGTGGGAAAGGGTGATTGTCGCCAAGGCTGACTACCTGAGCTCAGTTCCTGGGAATAACAAGATGGAAGCAGTGAACTGACTCCCAAAAGTTTCCTCTGGCCCCCACATGCACACCCAAAAAAATAATTAAAATAAAATACAAACATGTAAAATAAAAACATTAAATAAAGAAAATGAGGTAAATGTTAGTAAGAGATGAACCTAAGGCAAAAGTTATATAGACTTCTCTGATTTATACTGCAATTTTCTGTACATTAGAAATGATTTCTAAGTACATGTTAAGTCAGAAGAACAACAATCTTGTTTTAAGATGGACAAAGCACTTGAGCTTCTCTAAAGATACACAAATGACCAACAAACTCGTGAAAGGATGTTCAACATCGTTTAGGGAAATGCAAGGCCAAACCACAAGGAGATACCACTTCACACCCACTGAGCCACTGCAATAAAGAGAGGAAATGACAAGCTTTGGCCAGGATGATGAAAAACTGGTAACCTCGGTGATGCAGCCACAGATGGGGATGAGTGTAGTTGTCCTCAGAAGGTTGAGCCTAGAATTGCCATGGCACAGAGCAGTGCCCCTTCCATTACATACCCCAAAGATTTAAAAGCAGGGATTCAAAGAGATTTCTGTGCGCCCAGGTTCACAGCAGCACACATGTGCATATGAATAAAAGTGAAAACTAGTATAAAGTAAAGGTAGAGCTAAGAATGCAGCTAGGAACAGAGTAATAGTATTAGTATATGCATGGCTCTGAATGCAATGCCCAATATAGAAAGAAGGAATGAAGAGAGGGACGGAGAAAAGAAGGCTGTTGCAATATCTCAGTGGTAGAGTGCTTGCCTAGCATGCGAGAGGCCACACATAGGTCCTAGGTTCGATCCCCAACACTGCAGTAGTACCACTAAAATAATAGGGGAAACAATTTAAATGCTAAACATCTGAGAAACAGGCAATCTGTAATATAGTATGCTCAAACAATGAAATATTATCCAGCCATTAAAAGGAATGGCATACAACTCATCACAGATAATCTCAAAAATCCTGCTGAGAAGCCAATCACAAAAGGCCACACCATGTAAGACTCTATTCCTAGGAAACCCCTTAAACAGGCAAGTCCATAGAGACAGCAAATTAATAGTAGCCAGGAGGCGGGAGGAGGAGAGACTGCTAATGGGTGCAAAGTCTCTTTGGAGGGTGATGAAAATGTTCTGAGCTAGCTATAAGTGGCAGTGGCACAACGCTGTGCAAACATTAAATGCCTCTGAATTTTGTGCATTAAAAAATGTTTGCATGGGGGGTAGAGAAATGGCTCATCGATTAAGAGCACTTGCTGCTCTTCCAGAGGACTGGGGTTCCCAGCACCTACATGGCAGCTCACAACTGTCTGTAACTCCAGTTCCAGTTGATCTGATACTTTCACATCAATGCACACAAAATAAAGTTAAATAAAATTTTTAAAACTTGCTATTTTTTTCTGGTTCTGGGAATAGAACCCAGAAACTTACATATGCTAGCCATGGCTCTCACTGGGTTACTTGCCCAGTACACACACACACACACACACACACACACACACATGATAGATAGATAGATAGATAGATAGATAGATAGATAGATAGATAGATAGATGATAGATAGACAGACAGACAGATAGATAGATGTGTGTGAGTGTGTGTGTACATACATTAGTCTTAACTATATTGACCAGGCTAGCTCTGAATTCCTGGGATCAAGCAATCCTATTGCCTCAGCCTCCCAAGTAGCTGAGGCTGCAGACATGAAGCACCACACTTAAGATTTTATGTTACACAAATTTCACCACAGTTCTTGTTTCAGGTTTTGTGTTTGTTTGGGGATTTTGTTTGTTTGTTTGTTTGTTTGTTGATGCAGGGACTCCTTATATAGCCAAGGCTGACCTTGAGCTCACAATCTGCCTTAGCTTCCTAAATACTGAGATTACAGGCATGAGCAAGCAACACTGCCTGGCCCACCTCCGCTGTTTGATACAGACCTAGTGTGGTGGCACAGGCCCGTGATACCAGCTACTCCAGAGGCAGAAGGGCTTCTGGAGCTCAGGAGCCTGGAGCTGTAGTGCACTCTAACCAGGTATTCACACTAAGTTTGACATCAATGTGGTGACCTTGGGAGTCAGAGACAATCGGTCCGTTTGTGCTGAACAGTAGCAGGGGCACCCATGAGTAGCCACCACACTCTAGCCTGGAATCACAATGAGACCTCATTTTTTCATTAAAATACTTCATAGAATTAGCACTTTATATAGTTTTATTAGTCCTTTGAGAATTCTGTACAATATGTTTTTGCTTTTTGAGACAGTCTCACTATGTAGCTCTGGCTATTCTGTAACTTGTTATGTAGACCAGGCTGACCTCAAACTCACAGCAATCCACCTGTCTCTGCCTATCAGTGCTGGGATTAAAAGTGTGCACCACCACACCTGGTTTTATGTACCAATTTGTGCTAGTAAAATTTTGTTTGTAGACTGTTTTGAATTAATGTGGGGGCTGGAGAAATTCCTCAGTGGTTAAGCTCTGGCTGCTCTTTCAGAGGACCTAGGTTCAGTTCTCAGCACCCATATGGTGATTCCCAACCATCTGTAATTCCAGTTCTAGGGGCTTTGACGCCTTCTTCTGACCTCTTTGGGTACTAAACACACATGGTGCAGAGACATATTCAGGCAAAATCATGCACATAAAATAAAATTTTTGAAAAATATACCAAGTGTGGATGAGATGATGCCCAAGTGTTTTGAGTTGTGTAGAGGGACTAACTCCCCTGTAAGTAGAGCCTGCCTGGCTCCTGTGAGTTCATTTACCCTCTTACTCCTCATGGCACCAGAACACATTTTCTTCCACAGGACACTCTCACTGAAAGTTCAGTCTTGCTGGGCATGGTAGAACAGGCTTTAATCCCAGCACTCTGGAGGCAGGAGCAGACAGATCTCTGTGAGTTCAAGGCCAGCCTGGTCTACAAATTGAGTTCCAAGACAGCCAAAGCTGTTACACAGAGAAACCCTATCTAAATAAAACCAAAAACAAATGAATAATAATGGTGATGATAATAATAATAATGAGAGAGAGAGAGAGAGAGAGAGAGAGAGAGAGAGAGAGAGAGAGAGAGAGAGAGATGGGTGTATGAGAACTCTCCATTAACTCAGTTTTGGGAGTCCAATCAGAGTGTGTATTAGTTGGAAACACTTTTTCCTTTGTTGGACTATCTAACTTTTCTTCTTTGGTCCTAAGTGAAGGATAAAACTATATATTTGGGTGATGTGAACAGCTTTAATAACCTTGACATAGCTACCCGAGGATGGCATCACCTCTTAAAAGCTAGGTTAATGCCTATGGATATTAACTTTTACCTTAATCTTCTTAAAATGAGTTTGCTCTTGTATCCATGTTTATTAATGCTCTGGGTATGGTTAAAAAAATTCACAAACTTTTTAAACTATATATTTATTTGTTATTTATGCAATGTTCTGCCTGCATGTATGCCTGCAGGCCAGAAGAGGACACCAGATCTCATTACAGATGGTTGTGAGCCACCATGTGGTTGCTGGGAATTGAACTCAGGACCCCTGGAAGGGCAGCCAGTGCTCTTAACCTCTGAGCCATCTCTCTAGCCCCCAAAACTTCTAAAATTGTAATTGGAAGCAGTTTAAAAAAATAATAAAGTTTGGGGGACTGGAGAAATGACTCAGCAGTTAAGAATACCAACTGCTGCTCTTCCAGAAAACTTGAGTTCAGTTGTCAATACCCACACAAAAGCACAGACATATATTTTACGCACACAAATGTGCAAGCAAAATGCACATATATATAAAATAAGAAAAATAGTTTTAAGGTTGTAAATATCTAAAAAAGTAATAAAAATTAAAAATAATTTTTAAAAAGAGTTTGCAGCTAGCCTGTCTCGAAGTAATAATAATGAAAATAATAATATAATCTCAGCTGCTCTGTTTCAAGCCTGGGACAAACAGCTGAGGTGTCTCTTTAACATATCAAAGCTGGACCTGGCGGCCAGGCTCTCTCAGCATCAGCATCCCTCAGTTCCACCTGTTACAGGGTATGGTTCAAACACCGCCCTCTTTCCTGAACTCTCCAGCCCAGGGGCTGGGCTGCCCTTTACCCAGAGACACTTCTCTATATAATCCAGACATTTGGTTACCTCCCTTCCCTTTTGGATCTTTAGCTTCTAGACTGCTATACCTGGTTCCCCCTTTTCTCCCCTCCCTCTCCCACATGGCACAGCTCAGTCTGGCCATGTCCGCTCTGGACTCTCCCAGATGTGCCTGTTGCTGACCATGCTCTCCCTCGTGTCTACAATGAGCCTTCTTTTCTACATACCTAGGAGTAGTCATGTCCTTTCCTTTCCTTTGTATTTCTTTTTTNAAAAAAAAAAAAAAAGAAAGAAAAAGAAAAGGAGGGAAGGGGGGAGAGAGAGAGAGAGAAAGAAGTCATAGTTAAATCAGATCTGGGAAGTCAGGCAGTGGTGGTGTACCCTTTAATCCCAGCACTCAGGAAACAGAAGCAGGGGGATCCCTGTGAGTTTCAAGGCCAGCCTGGTCTACAGAGCGAGTTCCAGGACAGTCAGGGCTACACAGAGAAACCTTGTCTCAAAAAAACAAGAATAAAATATAAAGCAAGTCAGGGGATACAGCTCAGCGGCCAAACATATACTTAGGATAGGAGGCATTGGGTTCAACCCCCACCATCAAAAGACTGATTCTGCAAGGGAGAGAGAATTCCATTGCAGCAGGCCTGGCTTCAAACTCCAGATTTCATAGACGTGGCCCCTCTGAGCCTCCTGTGTGACAGAGAATATTCACATGTACTTCTGAGGTTCATTGTGAAGAAGATCCATGGCAAACACTATGGAAATGGTTCCAGCCCAGGGCCTGTCCCCAGGAAGCACCGAAGAGGGCTGGGCACCACTGCTATGGTGGTGATGACTGCGATGCGGATGGGCTCCTGGCCCCTGCCACTCACCCACACATCCCACGTGGTCAGGTTGGAACTCAGAGCCCCAAATCAGAGCCCACAACTGGAGCACATGCAGACATCCTGAGATGCTGTGCCCGGAGTTAGTCTCACTGCTTTGGCCTTGTGATTTTAGGAAATCGCTCATCTCTGTGGGTATTTCCTCCTCTGGAGAGCAGAGATAACATGGGATGTGTATCATGGGGCTTTTGCGGTTTATATAAGATAATGTTCAAAACCTGTCTAGAACTTATGTCACTATCTTTTTTTCTCTTAGAAAGCAAGTTCTCATTGGCCTTCCAGATGGCTCCACAGTAAAAGAACTTGCCACACAAGCAAGCTGATGACCTGAGTCCCATCACCAGAAGTCATGTAAGGGTAGAAAGAAGGACAGAATCAACTTCCCTAAGTTGTCCTCTGATTGCTGCATGCACGCTGCGGCTCCTTCACACCCGTATGCATACACATCATAAACACAGTAATAATGTTTTTCATTTAAAGGAGCTGGAGCCCGGTGGTGGTTGTGCACGCTTTTAATCCCAGCACTTGGGAGGCAGAGGCAGGTGGATCTCTGTGAGTTCGAGGCCAGCCTGGTCTACAAGAGCTAGTTCCAGGACAGGCTCCAAAACTACAGCAAAACCCTGTCTCAGAAAAAAAAAAGAGAAAAGAAAAAAAGGAGCTGGAGAAATGGCCTTGGACACTGCATGAGCACAGTGCACATATATGCAAACAAGAACACACGCATACACATAAATCAAAATAAATTCTAAAATATTTTAAATGTGGGAGTGTGTGGCGTATACCTTTAATCCCAGCACTTGGGAGGCAGAAGCAGGCAGATCTTTGATTAGTCCTTGTCTACAAATTGAGTTCCAAGCCAGCCAGGGCCAACATAGTGAGACACCATCTTAAGTAAGAAAAGAAACTCTTTCCTGCTGCTCCACTGAAGAGGCAGGCAGATCTTTGCCTCTCTCTCTCCCTCTCTCCCTCTCTCTCCCTCTCCCTCTCTCCCTCTCTCTCTTCCTCTCTCTCTCTCTCTCTCCTTCTCTCTCTCCCTCTCTCCCCCCCTCTCTCTCTTTCTCTCTCTCTTTTTCCACTACTTCTGTCACCAGTGGCCAGTCCTTCCCCTCCCCTCTCCCCCTTTTCATTTCCTTTCTCTCAAAAAACTTTCCACATCAAAAAAAATAAAATAAAATAAGAAGAAGAAAAGGAAAAGAAACTGGGAGTGGTGGCACACACCTTTAAACCCTGTCTTGAAAACCCAAAAGAAAAGAAAAGAAATATCCCTTAAACAAACAAACAAAAAATCTAGTGCCTTACAGCAGGACATGAGGGTTTATGCTTATAATCCCAGCACTGGGGAAGCTGAAGCATGAGGATCATGCATTCAAGTCCAGCCTTGGCTGCTCTGGGAGATTCTGTCTCAACAAGCAAAATAAAACAGGAAGGAAGAGAGGGGTCTCCTGTGTTGTCCATGTTGGAGTTGTTGACTAGTCACTACATTGGAGTTTGGTGGCCAGTCACCACGTTGGAGCTGATGGCTAGTCTCTGATGTTTACCCATCGCTGATCAGACTGAGCAGCCTGATTGTCCCTGCTCCCTGGTGGGATCACCATACTGACTGCCTGGAATGGAGAAAGTACTGTGTTTTTATTAAGTAAAATGGGGTTTCCACACGCACATACTTTGGTCTCAGGCCCTGATGTCTGTGCCAAGCTGTAACGGGCCACAGGCTGAGCTCCATCATCAGTATAAACAGAGGAACACAAGGCACACAAGCCCTTCCTACCATCGCAAGCTTGTGCAAGCTACACAGCAGCGTTGCCTACCGAGAATCAGAACAGAACAGGCCCCATTGTGGTCTTCCTGTTCAGCCCTCACCTTTGCCAGACCAACCTGACACTCTGCTGTGAGGGACTAAAAGTGACCTCATTGTTTGAATGGAAGCCCCACTCCAGGCCCTGGCATCCATATACCCAAAGAGTATGGAATATTCCGTTGGAGGCTCCACCCCAAGCCTCCTCCCACTTGGAATTGCCTCAGTCCAAACTCCACCTCCAAGAATGCCCCCCAAACTATGACCCTTCCCCAGATATACTCAAAACCACCCCCACAGGGTTTTTAAACTGCCCCCCAGAGAACAAACACATGGTTTTCCGGTCTTCCTTTCCTGTCTCTTTGAGGGACTGGAACGTCATCTGGCAGCCTTTGTATCTATTAAACCTGGACTTTTTCTAATTTGGTTTGATTTTGTCTGATTCGGATTATTGCATTGTCAGAGAGGTTTATTGGGGTACAGAAACTTTCCACTCATAAGGACAAAGTCCCAGGATGTAGATAAATCAGGGAGGCTGGCTGTTGACCAGGAGAACAGCCTAACAAAATGACCTGTAGTCTTAGACCCTGGCCTCCCAACACCAGCTCTCCCAACCCAAGTTCTCAGGGATTTGCCCTCTTGTGAGGTCTGAGATGAAGAGGCTTTGCCTACAGGCATCTTGGAAATCCCCAGAAAAGTAAACACACACATACAACAGAACTGGAGGACAGGACAGAGCCGCTGGATTTGGAGCAAAGCCTGGGTTCTAACACTGTGAGGTGACAATGGAAACGTTTGCCCTCTAGGACCCCAGCATCCCTAGTTGCCCTGGGGGATATGCTGGTGGCCCTGGAAGGTCCACCCAGTTTTTTGGTCTATGTGTATCTGAGATTCCTAGAGCCCAGACATCCCACAGCATCTCCCACAAAGGGCCAGAAAGATCCACTGCACTGGTGTCTTCTAGTGGGGAAGGAGAAACAGCTCCAGCTGCCTTTCAACATCTGGAAGCACAGAGCTAAGACTAGGAACTCCTGCTTTCCAGAGAACAGAAAAATATCCACATGGCCATTAACAGGAAACATTTTTTTTTTTTTTTG
>NW_026068017.1:1133438-1141122 GCF_014885135.2 Alexandromys fortis | reverse complement strand
GAAAGGAGAGAGAGAGAGAGAGAGAGAGAGAGAGAGAGAGAGAGAGAGAGAGAGAGACTCACTCTTGGCTGGCTTGGAACTTGCTATGTAGACCATGTTAGCTTCAAACTCACAGAGATCTGCCTATCTCTGCCTTCCTAGTGCTGGGACTAAAAGTGTGTACCACCATGCCTGGCTTCTCAAAAAAAATCTTACTTTCAAGCCTCTGTATCTATTGTGCTATAACAAACCTCCAAAAAACTTACAGCTTTAGGCTCCAGCGATCTTGTGTTCGCTCCTGTGGTTCAGCAGGTAGGGAATCAGGGGTCAGCTAGATGGTGGCTGTGGATGGGGTGTGTCTCTGCAGTGAGGGCTGCAGGCATCAGAAGGCCCCAAGGCCCTGTGGGGCTAGAAGCTGCTCACCCACAAGACTGGAAAGTGGGGGCAGCTGGTTCCTCTGCACATTGGCCCTGCACAGGATTGCTTAGATATCTCCTCATAGTGTGGAGGTCGGCTTCCTCAGGGGTAGCATCCATCAAAGACCAAAGCAGCGAGGATTCCAGACATATTAGTCACAAAGACCTGTCCTAACCTACTGTGTCTGGGACCCAGTGACAAGAATAGCAGGAATTGAAGCTAGTTGGAGCTGGTACCACAGCCACATCCTACGGCTTTTCATCTAACATGTAAGAAGGGAACAGACTCCTCCCGACACGTGTTCAGGTGCATTCGTCAGAAAAAAAAAAATGTCAGGTTCTTTACTGGAAAACCTCCAAGTAGCTCTCTTTCAGAGCCTATGGCACAGGATAAGTCATATGCCTATGTCCCAGCTACAAGGGAAGCTGGCAAGGTGGCCAGCACAGGAGACCACCTCTGTCCAAGAGGAAGAAAACACCAGATGTAGTGACACACACCTCTGGTCTCAACACTGGAGAGTAGGAGGTAGGAAGGCCAGAAGTTCAAGGTCATTCTCAGAACACAGCAAACTCAAGACCACACTAAATGACACCCATCAGATGCTCAGCTCAAGTTAACAAGTGCTTGCTGCTTTTGCATGTCCTCAGCACCTCCATCAGGAGACTCACATCTGACTGGTAACTCCAGCTCCAGGGGATCCCACACCGACATCTGGTCTCTAAGGCACTGCACTCACATGCACACACACACACACACATACAGTCACACACACATACACATAATTGAAAGTAAAAATAGGGGGGCTGAAGAGATGGTTCAGCGGCTGAGGACACAGGTGCTGTTGTCAACTCACACACAGCAACTTCCAACCATCTGGAACTCCAGTTTCAGAGGGATTGATGTCTTCTAGAATCTGGCCTTTTCAGATACTGCACATACATATGGTGCACAGACATACACATAAAAAAAAAGGCAGTGAGATGGCTCCGTGGGTAAAAGCACTTGCTGCACAAGCCTGACAGCTTGAGTTCAATCCCCAGATCCCATGTAAATGTGGGCGAAGAGAACTGACTCAAACTTATCTGACTGGCCTCCATATGTACTCTGTGGCATTGGGCATTGGTGTATATGCATGTCATGTGTACAATGACAATAATAGCAAATAATTTTTAATTAATAACAAAAACTAAAAATAAAATCTCTAGAAGGATTCACATACACATATATATGCCAGATATGATGGTACATGTCTATAATCCCATCACTTAGGAGGCCATAGCTGAAACAGTAGGAGTTCGAGGCCAACCTCTGCTACAAAAATAGTTCAAGAAGCATCAGCTTCTGGAGACAAGAGGGGGGACAGAGAATGGGAATGAATACATGTCCACTGGGTGAGGAAACATCTTCCTCAGGTGGAGCCTAAGGAAGCCTGAGAGGGTCGCTGGCCTATAACAATGAGTGAACAACCACATTCCCTGGAAAAGGAGGTGTGATCCCAACCTTTTAAATGATCTCATGACCCGAGTATGGTGGCATATGCCTTTAACCCCAGCACTTGGGAAGCAGAGACCAGCCTGGTCTACATAGCAAGTTCCAGGCTAGCCAAAGGTATGTAATGAGACCCTGTCACCAAAAAAATAAAATAAAATCATCATCATCATCATCATTATCATCATCATCATCACCATCATCATCATCATCATCATCATCTTGTGGTGTAGATTCCAGGGAAGAAATTTGAGGTGGCAGCAACTGGATGTGGTCCTAACCAGGGCTCCGGAAGTTAGTGAGCCTCGAGATGGCAGAAAGTGTCCAGCAGAAGCAGCTGCTGAACACGGAGGATCCCAGGGCTAGGATCTCATGCCAGGATCCTCCTCTCTGGTTACAATGAGGCTTCAGACAGGATCCTTCCCCAGTGAGCCTGTGGACTAGTTAATTCCGGGTTACAATAGCGAGCGACACCCTGTGGTCATTAACAGTTACAGCATCCATGAATTATTCTGGGAGGCAAAACGTGAGAGCGTTTCTTGGTAAACTCAGAGCGGTCTCAAGATGCTGGACCTCTTGCTAGGATGGCCTTTGCAAGAGTGGGCCATTAACTGTGAAAATAAGAGAGGTGGCCATGTTGTCTACTCAGCTGTGGACCTAACTGCAGCAATTCCATAATGGATACAAATGAGAAAGGCTTGTAAAAATGTGTCCCTAAGTGTTCATAGAACCTAAGCCAAGCACAAATGATTAGGGCCTTCTGTTTCCTTGGTTTTCTTTTAACAACAACAAAATCTGGAGTAGTTTTGCTTTTTTATTTTATATTTGTTTTATTTATTTTATTTTTTTATTTTATATTTTGTTTGTGCTGTAACAAATAAAGCTTGCCTGGAGAACAGAGTGCAGAGCTAGCCACACTAGTAAACCATAGAGGCCAGACAGTGGTAGCACACACCCTTTAATCACAGTACTTGGGAGGCAGAGGCAGATGGATCTCTGTGAGTTCAAAGCCACCCTGGGCTACTGAGGTTGAATCAGTCTAAAAGAAACAGAGCCTAGTGATGGTGGCTCAAACCTTTAATCCCAGGACTAGGGAGATGAAGATGGGAAGTGATATGGCTGGGCGGAGAGAGGAATATAAGGTGGGAGGAGACAGGAGCTCAGAATTCAGCCTGAGGTTTCATAGAGACAGCACTCAGTTTGAGAGACAGGATTTTGGCCCCATCAGTCTGAGGATTCGGCAGAGGTAAAAGGTCTCTCTAGTGGCTGGCTCCTTTACTTCTCTGCTCTCTCGGCATTTACCCTGATATCTGACTCCGGGTTTTTATTATTAAAACCAATTAGAATTCCTATTACAGTGCATGCCCTTAATTCCAGCATCCAGGAGGCAGAGATAGGTGAAGTTCGTGAGTTCAAGGCCAGCCTAGTCTACATATCAAGTTCCAGGACAGCCAGAGCTACTACATCATAGAGAGACCCTGTCTCAAAAAGAAAAGAGAAGAAGAAAAAAAAATGGCAAAGCTGTTCTTTCTTTGCACTTTTTTACTTCCACATGCACTAGGTATGTGTGTGGTGCACACACATAAATTTAGAAAAAACACACATAAAATAAGCTTTAAAATGTAAATTTTAAAACTTGTGATTATGTGTGGCAATATAACTCAACACTAGATACTAAGACCATGTCTCAAAAATAAATAAGATGGGCATAGTGGTATATGCCTTTAACCTCAGCATTTTAGAGGCAGAGGCTGGCAGATGTCTGGGAGTTCGAAGCTATTCTGGTCTACATAGAAAGCTCCAGACTGCCAAGCTGTGGTGGCACACGTCTTTAATTCCAGCACTCAGCAGGCAGAGACAGGTGGATCTCTGTGAGTTCGAAGCCAGCCTGTTCTACAGAGTGAGTTCCAGGACAGTCAGGACTACACAGAGAAACTCTGTCACGACAAACAAAACAAAACAAAACAAAGCTCCACACCAGACATGGCGACACAACAAGACCCTGTCTTAAAAAAGTTATAATAATAATAAAATAATCTAAATAAATAAAGGCAGGGGTCGCCATACCCAGCTTCCTATTAAAACTCTGGATTTTCTCCATAAATGTTTGCAGCTTTCAACCTTGGCCAGAGAAGAATCTTTTTGCAGTGTCTCATAATTGGCCCAAGTGGGACGTGCCTGTGAGTGCTCCGCCCTAAAGGGGCCACATCCCCCCTCAACCCTATTCCCAAGGCCCAGGGAGAATTGCGGAAGAGGGGCTTCGAAGACCAGAAGAGCAGAAGGATGGGGAAAGTGCTGGGAAATGCTGTCCTTTGGACATGACACGACGGTTACATTCACGAATTCACAGAACACAAGATTAAGCTGTCAAATGCTAGCACAGATCAGGGAGGCCCCACCTCTGTCAGTTGATAGCGACTAGAAGACTCACTTTTCTTTTAGAGTATGACCATTATGGGTTACCAATGCTCCAGTGAATGTCCCACAACCAACAATACACAGGCACTCAGTGAGTTATTAAAAAAATTAAAAAAATAAGCTGGTGGTGCGTGCCTTTAAACCCAGCGCTCGGCAGGCAGAGGCAGGTGGATCTCCTCTGGGTCCTCTTGTAATCAAGCATCTTTCCCTAGCACTCTCGTAAGAATTACCCACATCAGGACCACCTTTAGACTCATGACTTAAAGCACATTCCCTCTTGGATAAGAATTTTCCCTCCTTCTCGTCCCTGCCTCATGACACTCCTGTTAGTCTTCCGCTTCGGTCCATGGGAACCTGGAACCTCCTGAGTCCACTTCGTGTTCCCTAGCCATCGGGACCCTTGCCAATTCATGGACCTTCTCTGTCGTCATCCAAAGCTCTCCTCCACATTTCCTTTCCTTTGGCTGCTCTGCCAAAGTCCCCGCCCCAGCGCTCCATTTCCCACCTGCACCCACACAGCTAGATGGAACCAAAGAGGAAGAACAGACTGTGCTTGCAGAGAACTTACTCTTTAGTCATCCCACAAAGCTCCAGCAGGTGCAAGGCAGTGCCCAGAAAACCCCCTCCCTCCCCTGGGAGGTTTGCCTTCCCATCATCCAGCATGACTGTAGCAAGTTGTTGCGCCTGTCCGCGAAGCCCCTCCACTGTCCCCCTGCACTGTCTACCGACGCCCCAGCTTCATACAAAAGCCTTCACCTCCCACCACCTCATTTTAGCCCCGCCTCCACCTCAACTCCTGCTTTCCTGGAGAGCCACCTTTCTCTGCTCAGACGCTTCTTCCCCATACCACCACTCTATTGTTCGCTCTCTTGGTCTCCCTCTGCCCACTGGTCCATTCACCTAGCTTAGTGGACCACATCCACCTTAACTCGCATCTTTGAATCTCCGGGCTTCAGCAGTCTTTTCTTGGCATCACTTTAAGATAGAGCCTTCTGTTGGGCCAGGGATGCCGTTCAGTTGGTATTGCCTGGAGTGCACAGAGGAAGTTCTGTGCCCAACTCTACATAAAGCCAGATTGTGTGGCACATGGCTGTAATTCCAGCACACTGGAGCTGGAGACAGGGCAAGATCAAGAGTTAGAGGTCAGAGGCTGGAGGCTTGACTCGTGTTTAAAAACACTTGTTCTTACAGAGAACTTGAGCTTGGTTCCCTGAACTCAAGTCTGGACTTCACAACCACCTGTGACTCCAGCTCTAGCTCAGGTTCTCTCTCTGGCCTCTGTGGGCACCCATGCCCAGACCGACACAGACACACACACAGACAGACAAACAGACACAGACACATGCGCGCGCGCGCACACACACACACACACACACAGGTTTTATTCCTTGTTTGGGTTTTGTTGTTGTTGTTGTTGTTTGTTTTTAAGATAACAAGCTAGAGGTGACTCTGTGGTTAAGAACACAAGCTGTTCTTCCAAAGAAACAAAGTCCAGCACCCACATAATAGCTCACAATAGACTAATTCTAGTTCCAAAAGATCTAGTGCCCCCTTCTTGTCTCCATGGGCACTGCATGTATGTGATTCAAAAGGCCCATAGAATAAAACGAGAAGTTAAATGTCTTTCTTGGCTAGAGCCAGCCTGGGCTATATAAGACTATTGCTGCTGTGAGGACCAGCCTCCAGCAGTTCAGGCATTGAGGGGGAATTCGTGGGGTTGGTGAATTAATCACTCAACTTGACTTTTCTATCTGAAGGAGTAAAACTTAACTCTCTTGGGCCAGCAAAGGAGACAAAATTTAACTCTCTGAGGCCAGCGAAAAAGGAAGCACACACATACACACCCCTTTAGGGTCTCTCTATCGTCTTCTCGCTCATCTCTTTATTTCTTTTTTTTTTACTTCTATCCATATATATCCCTTCTGTCTCTCTTGATGTCTTCCTTCTTACTAACTTTATTTTTTCCCTTAGAGCTTGTATATCCCAGCAAAACCTTCCAAGCAGTAATAAAAATTACAACGTTGTTACATTCTGTTGTTAAGTGATCGATTACAATGAATACAAGTAAAAAGCAGCATGTTTTCCATTTCCCTTACATGATTAAATATCTTATGTACGACAGGTGAAAAACAAGTTGTCCCAGGAAACCACATGCATTTGTACCCAAGCAACTTGTTATAGATTAGCAGAGCATAAGAAAGCAAGGTATTTTTCTCAGTCGGTTCTTTTGCTGGCTGGCTGTATTTTGTAGTTACAAAGAAAGGATCGATCACTTTATTACTTATCTCAAAAGGTAATCTTATAAAAAAAAATCTTAAAAGATTCACAAATCTGCCAGGCGGTGGTGGCACACGCCTTTAATCCCAGCACTCTGGAGGCAGAGGCAGGTGGATCTCTGTGAGTTCAAGGCCAACCTGGTCTACAACGTGAGTTTCAGGACAGGTTCCAAAGCAACTCAGAGAAACAATTAATTAATTAAAAATATAAAAAAATCACAAATCTAAGCTGAGGGCAGAAATAGGTACAAGGAATTAATGATCACCCTTGATCACCAGCCATCCTAGCAAGAGAGGGACATCAGCCGGGCCGCCATTGTTCCTGTTCCTTGATGAGTCCCTCACTCAATTCTGTGCCTTTCTAAACTTTAGACTGTTGCCCAAGGCTATTAATACAAACAACGTAACCTAACCTTAAGCCATACTTAAAGCTTTGTTTTAGCCTTGATGCACACTGAAACCCTTGAACACGTCTCACGTCTCTCGACATTAAGATTAAAAGAACTTGAGCTAGCCTAGCTTCTGGGACTCAGTTGTTTCCCTTAATCATTACCCTAAGCCACAGTCCATACAGCTCCTGGAGAGAAACTCATTCCTCTAAGCTGTGTGACACTTCCTTGTTCTTATTTTTTGTCCTCTGCAGCCCCTGCTTTACCAAGGGCAGGGACAACACTCTATCCTACCTTTACATGTATTAATTATCCCACTAAACCTCTAGCATATCCCTCACTCTATTTATTTAAAAACCTCAATTATCAAAATTCTATTTAAACTAACACTATTATTGGGCAAGATCATTGCTTCAGTTAAACAGTACAGTTTAGGAGGAAATCGTCTTCATAATAATCCACAGGTAAAAATGCCCATCAGAGGGGGATATTTCCATGAGATAATCACACCACATTAAAGGCAATGGGGATCTCCCTGCACTCATTCACACCATGCCAGATGTCAGAGAAAAACGGCAGAGGCAAACATTTAAAGGTACAGCAGTAGCAAGAGACATTCTGAAGCCAAAGCCCTTGGAGCCTTACCTATCTGAGATTCACCCATCAGAGCTTTGCTTCCTGGTGGGCCGATCTCCCGAACTTCAGTTGCCATCTGTT
>NW_026068017.1:1105139-1131997 GCF_014885135.2 Alexandromys fortis | reverse complement strand
AAATAAATAAATAAATAAATAAATAAATAAGAAAAAAAGAGAAAGAAAGAAAGAAAGAGGGAGGGAGGAAGAAAGAAAGAAAGAAAGAAAGAAAGAAAGAAAGAAAGAAAGAAAGAAAGAAAGAAAGAAGAAGGGGGAAAGGAAGCAATCCTGTCTCAAAAAAACAAAACAAAACAAAAACCGGAAAGAAGGCGGATGCTGTAGCATAGCTATGGTAACTTGCCTAGCAAGTCCATCTCAGGGCTACAGATACCGCTGATCATAAGGAAGTGGATGTGGCTTCGGGAAGATTAGCACAGCTCTCTGAGCCTCCAAAACAAACCAAGGAGACAAACAAAATCACTAACCAAGTGCATTGCTTCTCCAAAGCCTGTAAGGCAAATCAGAGCTATGATGGGCAGTGACCAAAAGGTGGCACCAAAAACTAAGGAGCAAACGCCAAACAAGAGGCCTGATAGTCCAGGGGGGGTCAATCACCACAAGGGGCTTCAGGAATTGGAAGGCACAGTGCTGTGCTACAGAGGGGAGGTCTCTGACATCTCAACAGGTGTTGAAATACAGGTTGGACCCTGGCTAGACCCCAGTCTTTCCATCAGGCACAGGGAGCCTCATTACTCAAGCTCCTCTACCTCATAACCTGCCTTTCTTTGCATCAGGATCAGCTTGGGACTAAGGATTCTGGGAAAGGGGCAATGCCACCCCTTTCCTCAATCCCTGCTTCTGGTAGTGAACGCTGCAGCTGTTCCTGGGTCCACTACAGGTGCTCACACACACGAACCTTCTAGAACAGGGCATATCATCAATGCTATGACGCCCGTGCTGAAAAAGAAGCAGTCCTTACATGATATGTGTTTTCCTTAAACAAACCAACAAAGCAAAGCTAATATCAGCTCAGATGACTACAAAAGAGGCTGTGTGCCAGGCAGCAAGCCAGCAGAGTTCACAGGTCCCAACCATGAAGGGAAAACCCTGTTATCAATCACTTGGGGTTCCAGGTTTCAGGGTTTTCTTTAGTTTTTTATTTTATTATTGTTTCTTAATGTAAAGCTTTTTCTTTGGTGTATGTGTGTTCCACATTCCACGGTGTATGAGAGGAAGGCAGAGGACAAGATCAAACTCAGGGGGCTGGAGAGTTGGCTCAGTGATTAAGAGGACTGGCTGTTCTTCCACAGGTCATGAGTTCAATTCCCAGCAACCACATGGTAGATCATAACCATCTGTAATGACATCCGGCGCCATCTTCTGGTGTGTCAGCATACATGGAGGCAAAATGTTGTATACATAATAAACAAATCTTTAAAAAAAAATCAAACTCAGCTGTCAGGGTTGTCAGGTACATAGGCGGCAAACACTTTTACCCACTATCCTTCTTGCCAGTCCCTAGATTTTATTTCAGGAAGGAGACCTGGGTCCCTGAGTGGTGGCGCATGCTTTTAATCCCAGCACTTGAGAGGCAGAGGCAGGTGGATCTCAAAGCCACGCTCGTCTACATAATGAGTTCTGGGACAACTGGGGCTACAGAGAAAAACCCTGTCTCAAAACAAACAAACAAAGGAGACTCAAGGAAGCCTCTGAGCTGCTAAATTTAGAGTCTCTTCCTTCAGACACACAACATGCCTGTGAATGTGTGTGCACACATACACACACAGGTGCCATCAGATAAGATACTGCCAGTCAATGTTAGGCAAACCAAGGCTGAAAGTGAGTGTTTGCCCAGAAACTTCTAGGGCCAACGACATAGAGCTTATGAATCGTGGGTTTTATTTTTATGTTTGTTTGTCTTTTTAAATTTTATTAGCATATATTAATTATACAACAATAGTTTTGTTGTGATGTTTTCATGAATATATGATATATTTTATCATATTTATGGTCATCTCTTGTCTCTACAACTCTTCTTCTTTCTATCTATAATCTTGGAGCTATTTTGAGTTTGACCCAGAAGATGGACGTTGAAGTGGTGAACTTTATAACTTTGATGCTCTAGTAAAAGTATTTCTACAGTAATTACGCACACTTTTTTGCCAAAGATGCTCATTATAAATTGCTTTTCTCTAACTTAAGTCTTCTAAATGCCTTGCCAACCTCTAGTCCCACAAGCACGGGGACTTCTGTTAGCCTAAGTGTCCCTGTCCTTTGTGTTCACCATAAAGCCAAAGAGAAACCTAGTTACCCAATCCTGGTGGTTGACTAGGTCAGGCAGAAGTCCCAGGAGGGGTGAGAGTCACAGTGGTCAACAGCTCATGCGTAAATACAGAGCCCTAGAGGGAGTAAGGAACACTTAAAGCCACTAGAAGGCCTCGCCCCTCTCTATCTGGAGAGGACCCAGTTGGATACCCTGAATTCTGGTACTTCTGTCACTTAACACAAGTCATCTGGGAAGAGAGAACCTCAGCTGAGACAATGCCTCCATAGATTGTCCTGTAGGCAAACCTGTGGGGCAGTTTATTGATTAATGATTGATGTGGGAGGGCCCATTCCCTTGTGGGTAGTTCAGATGGCCCAGAGATGTAAACTAAAGTAGGTTGAGGTAGCCGTGGAGCACAAACCCATATTCAAAGTTCCTCCATGGCCTCTGCTCTGCTCCAGTTTCTGCCTCCAGGTTCCTGCTTTGAGTTCCTGCCTTGGCTTCCTATAAAGATGGACGATAGCCTGTAAGGCAAATAAACCCTTTCCTCCCTAAGTTGTTTTTGATCATGGTGTTTCATCATAGCAATAGAACCCCTAACAAAGACACCCAGCCCTAAAAACAAAGGAACTGACTAAGGCCTCTAGAGCCTAAACACTCACTAGTCTCCGCCTCCCACATTGTTGCCCTTGGATTACGTTTTTAACACACAAATTTGGTTATCAGTGCTAAAGATGCAATTTAGTTGGTAGAGCATATTAGATACTTGCCTAATACGCAGAAAGTCCTGGGTTCAATCCCCAACACCACATAAATGGGGCATAATGGCACACTCCTGTAATCCCAGTACCAGGGAGATAGAATCAGGAGGGTTAGCAGGTCAAGGCTCGCCTCAGCTATATGTAAAAGTCAAGGCTGACTTGTGTTGCATGAAGCCCTGTCTCACGCACATATGAGTGCATCTCCAAAATAAAAACAATGAGTAGGGACTAGTTAAGTAGTTCACTGTACAAGAAATAGCAGATATAAGTCGTTTCTATTAAGAACTCTAAAACTTGTGTTTGAAATGAGGAAGTCAAAACAGTTTATCTCCCACTTTGTAAGACTTCTGCACAGAAGTTGTAATTCCCCACCTAGTTAAACCTCTATCAGCACAGAGGCTGCCGTTGTTTCAGGAATTCGACGACCTGGAGAAGCGACCCTTTCCCTTTGGAGCTGTGTCCTCTTTCCTCTTCCTCCTTCATTTCCTGTGCGCCAGTTCTTTTCCATGCTAGACAACTGACTAGGACGGTGAGGTCCGCCCAGAGCCAGCAGGGGAAAGATACAGTCACCACCTGCCCTACAATAGAAAGCAAGAACACTTCCTGTCTGCGTTCGCTTTTCCAAGCACACCCTCTGGATCAAGAGCAAGGTTTGCTTGGTCCAGACACCTCAGCTGGAGTGGTGGTCTCTTTCTTTGCAACCCTGAGCTTATTTCCAACAGCTGATGAAGGAATTTTCCACCAAGTCTGATGACCTGAGACCCACAAGATAGAGAACTGACTCTCTCAAGTCACCTCTGACCCCTACACATATGCTGAGCGCACATATACACGGACTAAATAAAGAAGGAAATGTAATTATATTTTATTTAGATGTATTAGGTCTTAGAAACCTGGGACAAAAGGCTAACCTAAGTTTCTTTTACCATATCAAAGTGGACACTGGCCAGCCCTACTTGCATCACTCTGTAGCTGTGGCTCTGCCCGGCACTTCTCACTCCGCCCCCTATTTTATGACGCTAAACCTCTCCCTCCCAGGAGCTGGGCGTCTGCTTCCCTTCTCTCAGCCTGTCATCACCGCTCAACTTTTTATTTTTTCATTCAGTTGGTTAACACGTAGCAAATATAGTTTATTTATTCTACTAGTTCTAGTTTGGAGCCATTAAATAAAACTGCTATACGCATTCTTTCCCTGCTCAGATCTCTCTCTTTCCCCCCCCTTTACTCTCTGCCTCACTCCCTCTCTCTTTAGTATATGTCTTCCTATACAGCCCAGGCTGGCCTAGAACTTGCTATCCCCTTGCCTCTGCCTCCTGAGTACTGTGTAACAGGCATTGTGTCACTGTCACTGTGCTCAACTGCAAAAGGATTTCCTTTATTTTTTAAAGACAGGGTCTCACCAACTCTGGCTGGCCTAGGACTCACTACATAGACAAGCGTGGCTTCAAATTTGCAGAGCTCCACTTGCTTCTGAGTACTTGGATTAAGGACATTGGTCAACAGAAAGATTTTATAAATTAATCAAGCAACTGCAAATTGAAAACAGGTAGGACTAGGCAGAAACAAATGTCTACCTCATCTTCAGCAGCAAAATGGGAGCGGTCCCTATACCCTACACCCACAGGCTACCTACCTCCCCTTGCTATTCGTGAATACAGAATCCTAGAGGCAGCCTCTAGCTTTTTGGAACTTTGGTAGCCAATCACCAGCTCCACAGGCTCTTCCCTGCAAAGGGTGTGTCAGGGAGGAGCAGGTCTGCAGACCTGCAGAGGCAATAAGGAAGACCTGTGCTAGCCACAGCTGTGGTAGTGACCACCGTCTAATAGGGATGGACTTGGGGTGTGCCTAGCAGTAAGGTTACAGAACCAGCAGTAAAACTTAAAGGCCTCCAGGACCTAAGAATGAAACTTGAACTATAAAACAATACAGGCCGGCCAGCACTGCAGCTCAGCAGCTAAAAGTGCTAGCTGTGCGAACCTAGAAACAAGTTCAGCCCCAGAGCCTACCTAAAATGCCAAACAAGAGAGCATGCATCTGCAATCCTAACACTCCTTTTGGGCATTCCTGAAAACTGTCCTCTGACTTCTACGAGTACAGTGACGTGAACGTGCATACATACATGCCATAAACAAATCAATAAATGAAACAAAGTTTAGAGAGAGAGAGAGAGAGAGAGAGAGAGAGAGAGAGAACACATGGATTCTAAAAAACATAAATTTCAGAGATAACGTGTCTGAAGGAAGTCTAAGTATTTGGGACAAATGAAAGCAGACTTGGAGCAGAGGGAGCAAGATAAGCAGGTCCAAGGAAAGGGTAAACTGGGGCCTCGAGGGAAGCATATAGGGTTGAGGGGATGGATGGCTTCAGCGTGCCCTAAGAGACCATGACAAGGAGGCCCCACCCCCAAACCTGAAAAAAAAAAGGAAGTCAGTATCTCCAGCTGCAGAAAATCTTCAATGACAGGATAAGGGCAAGGTGAGTTGGGGCTTTGTGAAGAGCTAACCTGGGCTAATCCTCCTCCCCTTACTTCCCACACCAGAAGGGATCACAATCCAACCCACAACTGTCTGTAATTCCAGCTCCAGGGGATCTGTTACTCCTCTTCTGGCCTCTTCAGACACTGCATTCGTATAGTGCCTAGAAATGCATACAGGCAAACACTTATACACATAAAATAAAAATAAATGTGTAACAACAGCAATGAACCTTTTGAAAGTTAAAGTACAGCAGGCTCAGAGTAAGGTGGTGCTGGCTAATTTAAGTTAATGTGACCAAGCCAGTCATTTGAAAGGAGGGACTGCAATGAGGAAAAACGTCCACAAGATGGGGCTGTAGGCAAGCCAGTAGTGCCTTTTGTTAGTGGTTGATGGGGGAGGGCCCAGACCACTGTGGGTACTGCCATCTGGGCTAGTGATTATGGGTTCCATAAGAAAACAGGCTAAAGCCTGGTGGTGGTGGTGCAGGCCTTTAATCCCAGCACTTGGGAGGCAGAGGTAGGTGGATCTCTGTGAGTACGAGGCCATCTTGGTTTACAAAGTGTGTTCTAAGACAGCCAGGACTGTTAAAAACCCTGTCTGGAAATTCCCCCACCCCCACAAAAAAGCAAGCTGAAAGTGATTGTGGTGTCACATGCCTTTAATCCCAGCACTTGAGAGGCAGAGGCAACCAGATCTCTGAGTTCTAGTGAGTTCCAGGACAGCCACAGCTACACAGAGAAACCATGTCATGAAAAAACGACCAAAAAAAAAAAAAAAATCCTATCACATTTCACATTTACCCAGAAAAAAAAAAAACATAGAGAGAGAGAGAGACACTAATAAACAGCACCCCTCCATAGCCTCTAAATCAGCTCCTGCTTCCAGGTTTCTGCCGTTTGAGTTCCTGTCCTGAGTTCCTTCAATGATAAACAGTAATATGGAAGCATAAGCCAAATGAAACTCAAATAAACCTTTCTTCCCCAGGTTGTTTTTGTCACAGCAATAACCCTGGCTAGGATAGGGGATAGCATTAGGGAATTGTAACAGGTCTGACATAAATAAAGATGTAGACCAAGTTTCTCTGTGAAACAGTCCTGGTTATCCTGGAACTCACTCTGTCGGCCTCAGGCTGGCCTCAAACCCACAGAGACCCACCTGCCTCTGTCTCCCAAGTGCTGGGATTAAAGGGGCGTGCCACCACCGCCTGGCCTAATAAAGATATTCTAAATAGACACCTGAGTCTTTCACTCTATCAGAATAGTGAAGCAATGGACCCCCAAGAAATGGGAATTTCACCCCCTACCACTTGGGAGGCAGTGGCAGGTGGATCTCTGTGGTTTCGAGCCCAGCCTCTACAGAGCAAGTTCCAGGATAGTCTGGGTTACACAGAGAAACCCTTTCCCCAGGAATTCATGCTGGAAGAAGGTGCCATCCAGAGCACTCAGAGAACTTGTCCCTGGGTACGAGATCCCACGGTTCTAACACTCTGTCAGACCACCTTACAGACAGCGGTGGCTGAGCAGTGCACGGTGCATATCTTTGGCTCTCTACTTAACCGTGGGGCTGGAGAAATGACTCATGGTTAAGAGCACTTTTTGCCTTGCAGAGGCTCCAGGTTCCATTCCCAATACCCACATGGTAGCCCACAATCATCCGTAACTTCAGTTACAAGGGAATCCATGCCCTCTTCTGGCCTCTGCAGGCACCAGGCACACATGTAGTGCACAGACATACATGGAGGCAAAACACTCACGAAAAACAAATAAATCTATAATAATTAATTAATTTCATCTCAGAACCCCAAAGATAGACTTGAGGGGAGTCACTGGATCTCTTTGTCCTTCTTCCCAGTGTGCATATACTGAATAAGGCGCTTTTTGCTATTTTTTACTGTGACTTTGGCTCTTCTAATTGGCTTCTTGAGGAAGGCTAGTCAAACTTGACTTCTTGGAGTACAGCATGTGAGCTTAAGTTCGGTAACAGGAGAGGAAGCTGAGAGCAACGGAGTCCTGCTCCCATTCCCCTACTGAACCCTCAGGCTAGGGGTCACTGCGCTGGATGCTATGCTGTCTCCTATGGAGCGAGGGCCTGGGGTGCCTGGGAGGACCGGCGTGTGTGTGCTTGACCATGTGCTTCGTTCTCCTGGGTGTGTGTGGAGTCTGGAAGAGCAGCAGAACGGCGCACTGCTATAGTGGGGACTTCCGGCAGGCTTCCCAGCATCCTCCTTTCCCCACAGGGTTCCAGTTCCCTCCTATCCTCTAGACTGTCTTTTGCAGATCAGGCCTCAGGACTGCAGGGACCACACTGTGTGAAAGGTCACACGCACTGTCAGGGACAGGACTTCGTTGCCACTATAATCCCTAAGCGTTGAGTAGGTGACATTCTGATAACAGGCTCGGACAGTCTTGAGTAGATTTTATTGAGATGAAGGGTTGTGCACGACTCACCTTCCACAGCTCATCACAAACCTTAACATCCCACCCAGATCAGAAAAGCCTAGTTTTCGTGAAACCATGTCACAAAACAGAAGAAAGAAGAGAGTCTAGTTTGATAATGATGTTCTAATTTTTTATTTTTACTTTGTTTTACTTGGTTTTCATTTTTGAAGATAGGGTTTTACTGTGTAGCTCTAGGGTAAGTCCCGGTCTCGGGCCGGCCTCCATCTTTGGAGACCCTGCCCCTGTTGCTCGCCAAGCCTTGATCCCTCCCCCGGAGGAGGGTCGAGACAGCCCACCAAAATCTTGACCACTCCCCCAGTCTATTTAAACTGCTCCTCCAGAAAGTCGTGTCGTGCCCCCCCCCACTTTAGCAGTTCCCTGGTTCCCCTCGGGGCAACCCAAGAGTGTAGGAATCCCATAAAACCTGGATATCCTTTAATTTGGCTTGTTGTGATTTGGCCTGATGGGGATTTTTGCGTAGGCCAGAGAGCTCACATTAGGAAGAATTCCTAACACCTGCCTGTCCTGAAACTCATGTTGTAGACCAAACTGGCCTCCAACTCACAGAGATCCACCTGCCTCTGCCTCTACAGTGCTGGGATGAAAGGCAAGCACTGCTACACTTGGTTGGGTTGTTTGTTTTTGAGGCAAGATCTCTCTCTTACCCAGAATGATCTGAAATATAATCCTCTTCCCTCAGCCTTCTTCCCAAGTAGGATGATTACAGGCATGACCCAATATGCTTGGCTTTTCTCATCTTTAACAGAGTATTAAGCTGGAAAGATGGCTCAGCAGTTAAGAGCACTTGGTGTTCTTGTGGGGGACCCACATTCAGTTGGCTCACAACCACTTGTAACCCCAGTGCCAGGGAATTCTTGGTATTGCATACATGTGCATGTATGTATACATGTAACACCCGATTTTGTGTTACACCCTCGGTACAGTTCGTGCGCCCCTGTACCGTACGTGAGTCGGGCAAGGGCCTGGAGATTGAGAGAACACACAGAGAGACCAGGGTCATTCGAAAGAAGATCAGCCGAATGCCATTTATTCAGACTTGGGGAAATCCTTAAGTACCTAACTGCTGCACAAGGATCTCCACCCAGGCAGGTGGGAAATTACCATATTAACAAAGGAGTCAATGCCCTGCAGCTAATCACCAGGCGGGGGAAGAGAGAGCACAGAAACACGCAGGAAGCTTAGTTAGCTGATCATAAACCGTCCTGCAATGCACCCCTGGAATAAGGGAGACCAGGGCCCTACATATACACACACACATGTAAATAAAATTGGAGAAAATGTTTTGATAATTTATGTTTATTCCTGCATATGTCTATGCACCCCATGTATGTGAATTTTTTTTTGCCTGAATGTGTGTTCATGTACCCCTTGCCTATCTAGTCCCCAAGAAGGTCAGAGAGAGATTTTGATTCCTTAGAACTAAAGTAATTAATATTTGTGAACTGCCATATGGGTGAAGGTATCAAACCTTGGTTATCTAGAAGAGCCACCAGTGCTAAAATGTCTCTCCAGTTTCTTTTTTTTTTTTTTTTTTTTTGGTTTTTCGAGACAGGGTTCCTCTGTGTTTTTGGAGCCTGTCCTGGAACTAGCTCTTGTAGACCAGGCTGGTCTCGAACTTACAGAGATCCTCCTGCCTCTGCCTCCCGAGTGCTGAGATTAAAGGCGTGCGCCACCACCGCCCGGCTCCAGTTTCTTATTTTTAAAATAAGAAAAAATTATTTTGAAAATTAAATTAAATTAAAAACCCCAAGGTTTAACAAAAGTCTGCTTATAAAGCCTGGCCTTGTGACACACACACTTTAATCCCAGCACTCAGGGTGGGAAGGCTAATAATGGTTTGTGTGTTTTAGGCCAACCTGGGCTACTTAGCAAAATCCTGGTTTTTAGTTTTTGTTTTGTTTGTTTGTTTAAAATAATAAATAAAATTTATTTATTTATTTTTGTGTGTTTGAAGGGGGGCTTATATACATCATGGCGCATGGCGGTCAAAGGACAACTTGCAGTAGTCAGCTCTAGCCTTTCACCATGCGAGCCCTGGGGATGGAACTTGAGTGGTCAGGTTTGGCAGCAAGTGCCATTATCCGGGGAACCGGTTCACCAGTCAGATCTAATTATGATTATACTCCCCAATACAGAGGCTGAAGCTATGGTGTCATGCATGGGAGGCAAGCACTCTTGCACAGAGCTACGGCTCTAGTCCCTCCAACCCTGCTGTTAAGGGGAGCAAGGGGGGAGGGGAGTGGCAGAATTTTCATATCCTTGCCACCGGTGTTTTGCTATTTTACCTTTTCCTAAAAGATTCCCTCTGTTCCTTAACGGTTTCATGGCTGGCACTTCTTAAACTCTGAAGGCACAAAGACCACTTACGGGCTGGAGAGATGGCTCAGAGGTTAAGAGCACTGGCTGATCTTCCAGAGGTCCTGAGTTCAATTCCCAGCAACCATATGGTGCCTCACTACCATCTGTAATTTTAGCTGGTTCCCTCTTCTGGCCTGCAGACTGAACACTGTAATAATAAATAAATATTAAAAAATTAAACAAAGACCACTTAACTCCCGACAGGCCCCTGTCCCATGCAACAAAAAGAGGAAGGAAAACTCTCAGCCCACATACTTGGGGGCCGCCTTTGCTGATTGAGATGTGAACTGAGGCGACGGCCCGAAATTAAACATCTGATGAAAATGATGCATTTTGATCGCATTCTCTCCTCTGTCTTGGCCCCTGGCCGGTATCCCGAGCCCCGCCCCTCCAACGGTCCCTAAACCACCTTAGGGGCCCCAGCTCCCATTTCCCTTTCAGACACTGGCTGAGGACAGACTGGGAATTCCGTCTCACAGTAAGCCTGGGGACTGTAAACCAGTCACACCTGCTGACCCACTGGGGTACATTCCGGGAGGAGCTGGAACGACAGACACTGCGCTCAGTGCAGATCCGGCACCCAGCCAGTCGGTCGAGCTCGCCACCTATAGGTTCTTGGAAGCTGGCCCGGGCAGAGTCTGCCCAATACCCACTGGCGACCAGAGAAAGCCCCGGAAACTTCCCAGGTCCAGCTGAGGGGTGCTCCAGGCTTCTGGGGCGCCCATCTGCTTTCTTTATCATTCTAATTAACTGCCAGGGACACCTTTGGTCAACTGTGAAGTTATGCAAATGACTGAGGTTGGTATTGCTATTACTAAGAGGTACTTGGTTGCAAAACTGTTTTCTCTATTCCAGTATCAAATCCTGTCGATTCTGCACTGGGGGCCACTGCTCTCAGCCCCACCCCACCCCGCTGGAAAGCTGGTTGGGGGCTCTCCTAGCAGTGTGGGTGTGCGGAGAAGGAACTCAAGGAAATGAGCTGAGGCAGAGATTCTTTGCTGTGTCTTGCAGCACAAGTCTAACCTCAGAAATTACTTGCTTCCGGGCAACTCTGTTTTCCTAGCCTGGAAGAGGGGAAAGAGCACCAAGCCAGGAGCTAAAAAGGCAAAGGGTAAAAAGCCCTTAGTGCCTTAAAGAACCAGAGCCTGAGGCAAGAGCATCACTAGCAGGCGCAGGAATAGAGGGAAAGAGGAGAAAGGAACAGAGGGAAGGCAGGAAGTGGGGGAGGAAGGGAGGAAAAGGAAAGAAATAATGAATCATGAATAGTTAAACTTGAATTTTGCAATAAGCAACTTTTTTTTAAGTTTTGTTGACTCTGGGCTTCATGTGTGCTAACCCCAACAACTAAATTGTTTTAACATAAATATATATTGCAAATGGATAGCACTATTTTCTTTTAGATTTATTTTATACGTATTGGTATTTTGCCTGCATGTGTGAGGGTGTCAGATCCTCTGGAACTAGAGTTACAGACAGTTGTGAGCTACCATGTGGGTGCTGGGAATTGAACCTGGGTCTTCTGGAAGAACAGCCATTGCTCTCAACCACTGAGCCATCTCTCCAGTCCCTGGATAACACAAAAATTTATTAACCAAAAATCGAATTCATATACCTCTAAAAAGACTTGAATGCCTTGAACATTTGAAATGTTTCTTTCGCGTTGTTCCGGGGCAAACCTGTGTGCTAGTCAGGGGCTTTCACTAGTCACGCCCTTCCTCCAGCCTAGCAATTGGTGCTTTCTGTGTCGGGGAAGAGGAGACAGAATCTCACTCTGGAGCCCTGGCTGGCCTGGAACTCACTACACAGATTAAGCTGACTTGCAGCTCACAGAGATCTGCCCACCACTGCCTCCAGAATGCTGGGATCAAAGGTGTGTGTGCCACCATGATTGGCTACAATGATTGTTCTCACGCCCAGAACTGGAGGACGAAGTGGAACCCAGAGGTCATTTCTAAGCATCACTATTTATTGCTTTCTATCTCACTTTCTTAAACCAGGGTCTGCATTGTGCCTGGTGCTAGGGCTTAGTCCTCAAGTCCCTATGCTAGCTCCTCAGCCACACGATGGGTGTTTTTGCTGTCACTTGGTGAGAAGAATCTTTTGAGACTGGGAACTCTGGGAAAGACAAGCTCTGTCTTAACCTTCTAAAGATTCAGGCTGTGTCACTGTAGAAAGCCAGGGGCAGGACACACCCCAAAGGTGGTTTAACCTGATGCGGCCAGACTAGCAGTATTTACAACCCTCCTTTAGACTTGTGACCAATCCAATACAATGGTTTCTGAAAGTCTATTAGTCTAAGAAACATTTCTCCTTGGTCCAACCTGAAGTCAAGTTCCAACTCAATTCCCATCTTCCCTCCTAACCCCTCCCTTTGTCCTGAGGCCACTCACTAGGCCGCCTGTCTCCTAGCTCACCCATTCAGCGTGGTTGCCATTTCTGATGTACCCTGCACCCACCCCATCTCCCCAGTTCCACGTCCAATAAATGCAGATCTCATCTTGCCACTCCCCAGCTACAGCTCCTCCCACTTCACATCTCAGGCTTAGTCTCAGCCCAGAGCAGCAGGAAAGCAGGACAGTAAGACAAGCCTCTTCCAGTCACTAAGGGGAAACTGTTACTCACTCCATGAGTGGGTGAGAGCCGAGAGTCGGAGCTCCTGAGTAGGGGACTCTGTGACTCAGCCTGGGGTAACAGCCAGGCTTAATCCGGTTACAAATAGACCTCTGAGTTTCTTTCTTTCTTTTTTTTGTTGTTGTTGTTGTTTTTTTTGTTTTGTTTTTCAAGACAGGGTTTCTCTGTGTGACCTCTGAGTTTCTAAATAAAAAAATGTGAATCTGGCCAGGCAGCGGTGGCTCACGCCTTTATTCTGAGCACTCAGGAAGCAGAGGCAGGAGGATCTCTGTGAGTTGGAAGCCAGCCTGCTGACAGCATGACTTCTAGGAGAGCCAGGGCTACACGGTGAAGACATACCTTGAAAAACAAAACAAACAAACAAAAAGAAACAAAACAAAAAACTGTAAAAGTCAATTAAAATGAAGAGATGCCATTTTCACCTGTCATCAGCAGCAGAATAATAAAAATGACCCAAGTAGCTCCCTGAAACAGACTCTGCCTCACATTGTTATAGAGGAAATTCCATTGGGGCAGCCTCTGTGGTTATTAGTAACATCTACCAGAAATTTAAATACATAAAGTCTGTCCCCGCACAGGGGTACTCAGGCAGATGAATGAATAATGTCCGTGTGGGTATTCGCTGCAGCCTTGTTCTCACAGCTAAAGTTTAGGACCTAAGAGAGGCTAAGTTTATGCTACAACCATCCAATTAGATGGTTTTCTTGTTTTGTTTTTTTTAATTTCATTTTTGTTTTGCAGTTCTAGGGATTATACCCAGGACTTTGAGCATGTTAAACAAATGGTCTACCACTGGGCTGTGCTCCCAGCCCGGTGAAATATTATGCTTTATTAAAAAGAATGAGGGGTGCTGGGCAGTGGTGGCATGTGCCAGCACTTGGGAGGCAGAGGCAGACAGATCTCTGTGAGTTAGAGGTCATCCTGGTCTACAGAGTGAGTTCCAGGACAGGCTGTAAAGTTACACAGAGAAACCCTGTCTCAAGAAAAGGGGATTGGGGATGGGGAGAGGGCTTAGTGGCTCAGTTAGTAAGTTAGGCAAGTATGAGGATTTGAGTTAAAATCCCTAATAACCATTCCTGGGATTAAAGGCATTTACCAACATGCCTGACTTTTTGGTGGCTTTAATTTTTCTTACACACACACATTTCATATATATTATATAATTTATAATTTATGTATTATATATAAATAATTTTTAAAAAATTAATTTCCCATCACAGGGCTCCATGAGAATAATGAACGTTATCAAGCAGTTGCTCAGCCCTGCCTGAGCTAAGAAAGCCCTGTCCCCTGCTCTACAAGTTTGCAAGGGGGAGAATGCCTGCTCTAAAGCCTCAGCTAACCAACCAAGTAAGCACTTTAGCAGTGGCCATGAGATAGCTGTGGATGGCATGGTGGAGGGGGCACAAAAGGAAATGTCACAACTGAAATCAGGATGTAGTACGGGTCACCTGTCACCTGCTACCTGGCGGATAGGAGCACTTCTCTGGCTCTGGACAGATAACCATGGGTTAGGCTGTCTCTGCCAGAACTGGAAGAATCAGGACCCTGACAGCTCATGCAGATGTCAGTTACCAGGCTTCCCCTGCCTCCGCCCTCTGGAGCCCTTGGATGGCCCAAGGAAAGAATGAAAGCCTTAAGGAGCAAGGTTGGAGTACCTGGGTGGGGGGCACTGGCTGTCCTCTGACCTCCACAGGTTCTCCTTAGTTTATGCAACCTCCCCCAAAGCAAATAAACAAGCAGCCTGGTATGATGACTTGCACCTTTCTTTTCTTTAGAGTTTCTCTGTGTAGTCCTATGTGCTCCTGAACTTGTTCTGTAGACCAGGCTGGCCTCAGACTCAGAAATTCCAGCTCTTCAAGGCAGGCAACTCTGAGAATCTGAAAGTTCCAGGCCAGTCAGGGCTATTTAGGCTATTACCTAAAAACCAATATCAATTAAAAACCAAAACAAAACCTAAATAAATGTAATTAAAAAAAAACTTACTTTAAGTCAGGTGTGGTGGCATATGCCTTTGATCTCAGCCTTCGAGAGGCAGAGGCAAGTGGATCTCTATGAGTTTGAGGCCAAACTGCTCTACATAGGAGTTCTAGGACAGCCAGGGGTATGTTAGACCCTGTCTCAAAAAACAAACGAGCAAAAAAATTATTTCAAAATGTAAATATTGGGCTGGAGAAATGGCTCAGTGGTTAAGAGGATGCACTGCTTTTCCAGAGGACCCAAGTGCGTCCCTCCCAGCATTCATGTCAGGCAGCTGACAGCCTCCTGCAGCTCCAGCTCCAGGGGATCCAAAGCCTCTTCGCTCCACAGGCAAATGTACTCATGGGCGCAAGCCCGTCCACACATATACACATATTCATAAAATGAAATCAGAATCCTTAAAAACAAAGCTATGAATAGAATCACGTGTTCCTCTTCCTGGGAAGAGGGGGATGCAGATGAGGAGGGTATGCCTTCTGGCCTCACTTTGGCTTTCTCTCCTCTCTACCACGCTCAGCAGCTTACCTGCTTGCCTGCCCCTTCACCTCAGCGTGTTCAAAGGAAGTGGCTCCCACCCCATGATAGAGCCAGGATCCTATCCTACCCATCGACTTCTCTGAGTCCGCTTTCCTCAAACAAGGATGTCTATGCAGACAGGTGGATGGCGGTCTTGAGATGCCAGCTACCCTGAGTCTCAGAGAGGCCTGACCTTACAAACGTTTCTGACAGGCTCAGTATTAGGTCTTTCTCTTAATATTGTAGCCAAGGAAAAATATTCATGAATCAAGCATGCAAGCACTTCATTCCCAGCCCCTCGTTCCTTCACCTTTTCAGGTTTTAGAAGCAGGGGACTTAACTTGTTTTATTTCATTTCATGCTAAGCAAGCACTCCACCGAGTGGCATCTTCAGCCCACACCATAGAAGACTTGAGTTCCTGTGCTAGAGGAGCCCTGGCTACCTGACCAAGTTACTCCCCTGCCTGGGGCCTCATTGGCAGGGACAGAGGCTTGGCCCAGAAAGCTGCCTGTGATCAGGTGTCCCCAGGTGGCTCTTGTGCAAGAGGCCAGTTGATAGACTTTAGGAGGTGGCCTCCTGCCACATCTACAAAAGAGGAGCTTGTTTTCCATTCTTCTTGAGAATTCTATCCAGAAGCTGAAGACTGAGCCAAGCAAGTTGGGGCTTCTGGGAATACAGCATATGTTCTTCTGGATGGGCTTCGACTCATAAAGTTGCTACCATTCAAACTCTGTCTGAGGCTGAGAAAGAAGCCAACAGCAGAAGAACAAGGTCAGCAGGAGACCAGAACTGCCAAGGCCTGGGACATCAGGAGCCTGGATTAAGTTAGCCATGCCTGCCTTAGCCTGGGGTCAGGAAATCCAATACAGCTTCTGCTTGCTGTAGCAGTTGGGGAAAATGTTGGGTGATTCTGGTTGTTCGCAACCAAGGAGGTAATGGACACACAATTCCACTCACATTTTAAAATTAAGTTTTTTGGTTTTTGTTTATTACGTTTATTTATTTAGATTGCTTTTTTTGTTGTTATTTTTTTGGACAAATTTTCTTGCTTTTTGTTTCATTTTGAGACAGGGTTTCACTATGTAGCCTCGGCTGACCTGGAAGCTCCCTGTGCATACCAGGCTGGCCTAGAACTCACAGAGATTTGCTTGTTTCTGACTCCTGAGTGAGTGCTGGAATTAGAGGCATATGCCACTATGCTCAGCTGTTTTTTATTCACCTTGGTGCTGTGGCACACATGAGCTAAGGTGAACATGTGGTCAGAGGACAGCTTGCACTAACTAATTCTCTCCTTCCACTCTGTGGGTCTTAGAGATTAGACTCAGGTTGTCAGGTTTAGTAGCAAGTCCCTTACTCACTGAGCCATCTTGCTGGCCTATTCACATTTTCAGTAAGAGAGCGGCAGTAAAGATTAATAACCGAGTGGAGAAAGTTTCATAAATTCCTATCAACATTGCTTGGGCAGGGGCTGGAGAGATGGCTCAATGGTTAAGAGCACTGACTTCTCTTCCAGCACAGTTGGGTGGAATACAAGCATGTGAAACTACAGCTCCAGGAGATCCAATGCCTTCTTCTGACCTCTGGGGCACCCAAATGCCATGCATGTGTATACACACACTTTAAAATAGATCTTAAACAAACAAACAAACAAACAAACAAAAAACCTAAAAGAGCCCAGCTTGGTCAAGCCTGGTGTTGCAGCACAACCTATAAACTCAGCTGCTTGGGAGAACGAGGTAAGAAGATGACAAGTTCAAGGCCAGTCTGGGCCCCGTAGCTGAACTCAAGGCCAACCTGGAAAACTGAGTGATACCTTGTTTTAGAATAAAGAGCAGCTGGATCCCAGGGGCTCATTTGCCAGTCACCCTAGCTCAATCTGTGAGCTCCAGGCTCTGTGGAGGATGGTCTTTTAAAAGTAAGGTGTGTTCAATTTCAAGAACACATGTAGAGTCTCACAACCTCTTATTCTTGAATTCAGATAATTCAAGAATCTGACATCCTCTTATGGCCTCCATGGGTATCAGGCACATAGGTGGTGTACAGACATGTCCATACAATGGAGTAGCACTCAGCAATCAAAAGCACAAATATTCACACAGCAAAATGCTTCCATCTTTTAATTATGTTTTGTGAAAGACAAACTGTACATCCTATTTTATTTCCTTTATTTTAAAAAAAATGTAGAAAAGAGCCAGAGCTGGGCAGTGGTGGCACACACCTTTAATCCTAGCACTCAGGAGGTCGAGGCAGGCAGATCTCTAAATGTGAGGTCAACTTGGTCTACAGAGTGAGTTCCAGGACAGCCAGGGCTACACAGAGAAACCCTGTCTCAAAAGAAAGAAAAATGTAGAAAGGGTTAGTGATTTCCTGGTATGAAAGCAAAGAGGGAAAGATTACAAAAAAAGACACAAATATTTGGAGATGGTAGAGAAATTCATGATCTTAATTGGGGTGACATTTTCATGGATGTATATAAGTCAACTTTTTTTTTTTTTTTTTTGTTTTTCGAGACAGGGTTTCTCTGTGGCTTTGGAACCTGTCCTGGAACTAGCTCTGTAGACCAGGCTGGTCTCGAACTCACAGAGATTCGCCTGCCTCTGTCTCCTGAGTGCTGGGATTAAAGGCATGGGCTACCACCGCCCGGCATAAGTCAACATTTATGATATTAAAATTATGTTTTAAATATATGTGCTTTATTGTATGTCAATTGTAATAACTATAAATGCGATGTGTTAAGCACATCCTTGGTACATCCAGGCGCGGAAGTGTACAAAAAGATTGATTCTCATGCATTTAAGCTAAAGGAGTTGGAAGCTTCAGTAGGAATTCCAGAAGCCGTAAGGGAATGTATTATCTCATCTACACGGAAGGCCAGAGGCCACAAGTATAGGCTGATTGACCCTACTTCTAGTACCAGACACTATATTTACCTACAATTACGGAAATTGCCAGGGAACTTAGCTCCAAATAATGAAATCTACTCTAACTGGTTTTTAAAGGATAGGTGGCCCACACAGTCTCTGACTCAGGGTGGGTGTGCTGGAGAGACCTGGGTTTGGAAGTCATAGAGCCAGACAGAAACAGTATCTAAATTTTATCAGCAGAAGGCCTGTGCTTGTTTGTTTATTGAAACCGATTAAGTAATTAATTTAGTGCTGTGCTTGGGCTTCAAAGCCAGGGCTCTGAATGTGCTAGGCAAACATTTCGCAGAAAGCTTGCATTTTGCTCCCGTTAGGTACACTGCAGTTCACACTGGAACAGCCCTAGGACATTCTCTCCCATAGTTCCCCCAGTGCTTCTTGCCAGGAGGCTCTTTACAGCTTCCCTACTCTCCCGCAGCAGGCTTCTGAGTCAGACTGCTGTATCTGATTGGATGGACTTCCATGACCTGCCAGGGCTCTCAGCTGAGGGGAGGCAGAAGAGCCTTCCAGCATGCAAGGCAGAGGGGACCCTGTATTGCCACAGAATGAATTTCTGTACTGGGTGATCACACCCCAGTAATGGCCCACGCTCTGCGAGAGAAAGTTATTTATTTCCACTTTCCAGTTAAGGAAACCAACACTCAAAACCTGAAGCCACTTACCCATGGTTACACAGTAGAACCTTGCTCTAGGATTCAGAAAACGTTTTCCTGTCTCCACAGTTTGAACCCTGTAGGTAAGATGAACGAGAAAACATGGCGCACCATTGGCTGCCCTCTCCTTACGACATGGCTCTTCCCTTGATCCAGAGTTCTGTAATGCAGGTACAGTTGGTTCACAGAAGGAGCCTGGAAAAACAGTCGCACAAATTACAAAAGGCAAGCCACCATTCTAATTGTCCCCCAAACAGGATAAAACCCACAGCTCAAGATAAAAACAAGAATACAAAGCCAGACATAGTGAAACACAACTTTAGTTCAATTCAATATACTCTGGTGGCAGAGGCAGGTAGATTTCTGTGAGTTCAAGGCCACCCTGGACTATGTAGAGTTTTAAGAAAGCCAGCGCTACAGAGACCCTATCTCAAACAAACAAACAAATACCCCAAAACCCAAGAATACAAAGAAACACAAATGATTTATTTTCCTAGTAACAAGTTCTATTTTTTAAAAATTGTAAACCAAATTTTAATGCTTTATTTCAAAAAGCATTCTGTATCTTTTTTTCCCACAGAGCCCATGTGTTAGAGGCTTAGCCCCCAGTGATTCTTTTTTTTTAAATTTTATTCATTTTTATTGAGCTCTACATTTTAAGTTCTATTTTTAAAGTATATATGTACTAATTTTAATTTTTGAATATTTATTTTATTCATAAGTGTATTAATGTGTATTACATGTGTAACTGGTGTGCTGGGTGTTGGATTCCCCCTGCAACTGGAGTTACAGACAGATTCCACCATGTGGGTTCTGGGAATTGAACCATGGTCCTCCACAAGAGCAGAAAGTGTTCTTAACAGCTGAACCGACTCTCAAAAAATGTCATAAGCAATTAGTACATATGCACATATGGAACAAGGCATGCTAATCGTGCCAGCCTGGGCCTATACTCACTCACATTTAAAAGTCTCAGCCTCTGCCTCAAAGAGTCTAAACGAAGTAGAAGAAATGGTAGCACATGTACGGTCTCTGTGACCTGTGTTTTGAGACAGGGTCTCCCTGTGAATGGGTAACAGAACTATGTGGACAGGGCTGGCCTGGAGCTCACAGAAATCTGCCTGTCTGACTGACAGTTTTGTCAACTTGGCATAGTCTAGAACTTTCTGGAAAGAGTCTCAAGGGAGGGATTGCTTAGATCAGGTTGGCCTGTGGGGTGGGCACCTCTGTGGGGGAATAATCTTGATCACGTTAATCGAGGCAGGAAGACCCTTTCCTAGGCAGAGGACCCTGGTCTGTGTAATAGAGGGGAAGCAAGCGGTGTGCAAACATACCTGTATTAATTCATTGTTCTCTGCTCTTGATAGGAAATGGAATGTGACCAGAAGCTTCACGTTCCAGCTACTCTGACTTCCCCACAATGACGGACTATGGTCTGAAACTGTGAGCCAAACTCTTTCTCCTTCCGGTTGGTTTTGTCTTACCGTAGCAATAGAAGGCTAAAAGAAGAGTCTCCTTGCCTCTGAGAGGTAGGTAGTGAATACAGGAGACTCCTGAGTCAACCACAAAGCTAAATGCTTTTTTTTGTTTGTTTGTTTTTTTCAAAGGTTTCTCTGTAGCTTTGGAGCCTGTCCTGGAACTCACTCTGTAGACCAGGCTGCCCTCGAACTCACAGAGATCCACCTGCCTCTGCCCCTCAAGCACTGGGATTAAAGATGTGTGACACCACTGCCTGGCATAAAGCTAAATTCTTGATCTGGGGAGAGAAGACTGCTTGGGACAGAATGAGGACCGATAGAGGCCTTGTTTGATGCTTACCACTGCATCTCTAGTTTACGGTGGGCTGTCACATGTACAGACCCTGAAGATACAGACCTGAGATGAATGCAAGAGGCTTCTTTAGAAGGGGGTGCCAGGTACACTGGTAGAGGAATGGAAAAATCTTCCCACCTGAAATACAATGAGCCAGGGTAAGTAGCAAACACCGAGAATATCCGGGAACTAGAAGGACATGTTCATGTCCCTTTAATGTTGACCCACCTTGCTGGCAGTCTACTCCAGCCAGAGAAAGCTCTTTGCAAACACAGAGTGGCAGTAGCAATGTGCCACCTTGATATGCCCAGGGGCCTTAGCACTCTCAGCAGCTCCTTTAAAAAAGTAACTGGGGGGGCTGGAGAGATGGCTCAGAGGTTAAGAGCATTGCCTGCTCTACCAAAGGTCCTAAGTTCAATTCCCAGCAACCACATGGTGGCTCACAACCATCTGTAATGGGGTCTAGTGCCCTCTTCTGGCCAGCAGGCATACACACAGACACAATATTGTATACATAATAAGTAAATAAATAAATAAATATTTAAAAAAAAATAAAAAAGTAACTGGGAGCTGGGGGAGAAGGTGGGGATTGAGAGTCTCACTCTCTATATATATTTTTAAAGATAGATTATATATTTATTTATTTATTTATATAATGGTCTTCCTGCTTGTACATCTCCATGTCAGAAGGTTGTGAGGCACCATGTGGTTGCTGGGAATTGAACTCAGGACCTCTGTAAGAGCAGCCAGTGCTCTTAACCTATGAGCAATCTCTCCAGCCCCTCACTCTGTATTTCAGACTAGCCTAGAACTTACAAATGTAGCCCAGGCTAGCCTCAATATCACAGCAATCCTGCTTCAGTCTCCTGAGTGCTAGGATTACAAACGTGAGCTATTGTACCTGGTTTTGTGTAGTACTTTGTTTGTTTGTTTGAATCAGGGTCTCCTTGGTCTCCTTATGTATCTGTGATGGCCTGGTACTCACTGTGTAGACCAGGATAGCTTCAAACTCCCAGCAAACCTCTCCTGAGCCTGGAATTATAAGTATGGCATCACATCTGACTGCTGTTCTTATTTGGACAACAGGGTTATAATATCAGACGTATTTCCATACCCGCTAGTGAGAAAGCAGGTACAGCTATAATAGGGGCACACTGAGTGCTTTGGAGAGACTTTATCAAAGGGAGATGGGGATGGCCTTGGTCTTGTATGCAATTCCATATATACTTTCCAGACTGCGGTGCTGTGCTGGGGGACACCACCCATCCAGGTGAATTCTGCTGAAGCACAGAGGTGCAAATTCTCATTCAGAACCTCTAAGGCCCTGGGTTCAATGCCTTCGATTTTCTTGGATAATAAAATCCTTCGTTAGCAAGATTTATCTCTGAACGTCAAAGTAGGAACTAGGTCCTGAATGTTTCAAGACTGTTGTTTACTCCCAACCGTGTCTCATTTGCACACACCTGCTGAATGACTATGTGAAACAGACATGTGTTGAATGAATAAGGAAACGTCTGAAGTTTCAGCCTTCAGGAATGGAACAGTCATCCTATGTGAGCTGTGTTTGATCTCCCTGAAGGAAACGGGTCTGAGCAAACACTATCTGCTGTTTAGAAAGATTAGCTTCCACAGCCACTGCTCTCAGGACTTGAGCCACTAAGGATTCACACAGCTTTTTTTTTTTTTTAAGCGTCAATAGATGATAAATTTCTTTCTCTAATGTGTTTCTGCGAGTGTGCACAGGCAGGTGCCATGCTTAGAAAGAAAACAGGCAGAACAGGGTATGGTGTTGCACACCTGTGGTCCCAGCATTTGAGAGATAGGGCCAGAAGGCCAGAACATGTCAAGTTTGAAGCCAGCCTAGTCTACTTAGAGTACTGAGTCAGCCAGGAAGACCTAGGCATTTAAGGAAAAAAAAAAAAAAAAAAAGCGGCATGTCTGTACTCTCAGCACTCAGGAAGTAGAGTTAAAAGGACCAGGAATTCAAAGTCAGCCTTGTTTATATGAGACTTTGTCTCAAAAAATAAAATAAAGAAAGGGGCCTGAGTAGATGGTTCACTGAATAATTGTTTGCTGTGCAGACATGAGAACACAGGTTCAGATCCCTAGCACCCCCACGAAAGGGAAGCTTGAGAATATGCAGCTGTAACCCCAGCTTTAGAGACGAGGGTTGCAAACCAGGAAGATCTAAGATTTGCTGACCAGCCAGCCTAGGCAAAGAGCAAGCTCTCTCAAAAATAAGGTGGAGAGCAATTGAGGAAGACATCCAACATCCATTCTGAACCCCACATGAGTCTATCTAGATGAGCATACCAGTGCATACACACACACACACACATACATACACACACACACACAGTGTCATGACACACTCTAGTATCAACTTAAATAAAATTAGCAACAACTTTTTTGCTAAGACTGGCAAATACCTGGGACGAGTGAGATGACCACCTGGGATAAAATAAAAGTCTGCAGAAACAAAACCTAAAACTGAAACAAATAAAAATGTGTTTAGATGGCAAAAGCAGGGTCCCAAGGGACAAAGTTGCTATTGAACTTTTAGGGTGTCTAGAGGCATCTGTGTACACATTACTTCAGCATGATCCTGAAAGGATCCAGGCATGGTATCACAGGCAAGCAGTCCCAGCCACTGGGAGGCTGAGGCAGAAGTATGTAGAGTTCAAGGCTGACATAGGCACTTTACAAAGATACTATCTTGAAAAATAGGAGGAGGGGCTGGAGAGATGGCTCAGTGGTTAAGAGCATTGCCTGCTCCTCCAAAGGTCCTGAGTTCAATTCCCAGCAACCACATGGTGGCTCACAACCATCTATAATGAGATCTGGTGCCCTCTTCTAGCATACAAACATACATGGAAGGAATATTGTATACATAATAAATAAATAAATCTTAAAAAAAAAGAAAAATAGGAGGAGGAAGAAGACAAAAAGGAAAGAATAGGTTTGCTCAAACTTGTGCTATTATTGCCCAATTCAATTTCTTTCCTTCATAGTCAAACTTAGTCAAAGAGAGGAGACTCTTCTCTAGATTCTTCTACATGACTTCATACTGCAACTAGGCTAGAAGCCACTCTTTGCCATGATGGAGAAAGCCTACTAGGTTCCCTGTGGTTTAGAAATCATACTGGCCTTAACCTATTAACGCAGAAATTCGATTCTCTAATTATAAACTAATCTTAGATTCCAGGACATACCCAGTTTGAACATGATGCATTCTTTTTGCATACTGTTGGATTCATCACTCGTCTTCTCCTTTAAGATTATGGGGACTGGAGATACGGCTCAGTGGCTAAGAGCGCTTCCTGCTCTTACAGAAGACTTGATTTCAGTTTTCAATTATGTGGCTCACAACCACCTGCAACTCTAGCTCCAAGGCACACTATGCCTCTGGTCTATGTAGCCATTTGCACTCATGTAACATGTACACATATACCCATGTGAGCATGCGCGCGCGCGCACACACACACACACACACACACACGCAAATTTTAATAAAAATTAAATTTAAAACTAATCCACTAATCTTTTTTTTTAATCCTTAATTTTATTTATTTGAGATAGGGTCTCACTGCGTAGCCAAGGATAACTCGTTCTACAGCCCAATTTAGTTGTTATTTTTGTTGCTGTGACAAAATACAATTTGCCGTGAGAACAACAGCTTAAGGACGGGTTTGATTTGGCTCCCAGTCTGAGGATTCAGTTGACCGTGGTGGAAGACTGACAGCTTAGATTGAGGCAGTTTGGTACACCTCACCCACAGTCAGGAAGCAAAGAGAGATGGAAGCTGTGTTTGCTTTCTCCTTTCTTTTTTTTAATTTAAAAAATTTAGCTGGATGTAGTGGCACACATCTTTGCTTGTCTTTTTATTTAAAGAATATGAATGAAATAAGAAAACAAAACAACCCCCCCAATCCAAAACCAAAATCAAAGCAAAAACAAAACAAAAAACCAAAAAGCAACCAAACAACAACAACAACAACAAAAAACCAAAAAATTAAAAACTGATACACACAATCTTGGGGATTGGGGATTTAGCTCAGTGGTAGAGTACTTGCCTAGCAGGCACAGGGCCCTGGTTTTATCCTAGCTCTAGGGGCAAAAACATAAAATAACAAAAAAGACTAAAGTGTATGAGTATTTTGCCTGCCTATATGTCTGTGTACCATGTGTCTGCCTGGTGCCCAGAGGTCAGAAAAGGGCATTAGATCCCCTGACACTGGAGTTACCGTGTTCTGTGGGTGCTAGGAATTGGGCCAGCTGCAAGAACAGCCAGTACTCTTAACCAATGAGCCATCTCTTGGGCTGCAGCACGTCTTTGTATCTAGTCCAGGAACTCAGCCATTGGGATACTACTGCTCACACCTAAGGTGGCTCTCCCCACTCCAAAGAACTCAACGTAAGAACTCCTTCTTGGACACGCTCTGAGATTTCTCTCCTAGATTATTCTAGATCTTGTCAAGTTGACAACATCAACCATCACACCTAGATAGACTTCAAACCCTCAATCCTGCTGTCTCTGAGTCTGAAGGCCTAGAGCCATGTAAGTGTCATCACAGTTGTTTAAAGTTAAAAACATTTCTTTTGGTGTGTGTATGTGTGTGTTAACCACATTGAAGTTTTTGTATTCTTCCAAAGCATCAAAAAGGAAAAGAAACTGAATACTTCATAACCTAGTTTCACTTAAAAAGTTATTGAGATCAGACTGGCCTCAAACTCAGTGATCTGCCTGCCTCTTCCTTCCAAATGCTAGGCCTAAAGGCATGCAGTACTATACGTGGGCTTATTTTCATTTCTATTTCATGTGTATGGGTGTTTGTCCTTCAAGTGTCAACACCACAAGAGGGTGTTGGAGCTCTTGGAACTGGAGCTACAGACAGTTGTGGGTTGGGACTCAAACTTGGGTCCTCTGGAAGAACAGCTAGTGCTTTGGACTACAGAGCCACTGCTCCTGCTCTAAATATAAAATCTTATACCCAGCTAAACTAGTATTCTGGTGCCTAAAGACAGGACTGGGGGTGTAGTTTTGAGGTATAGCACTTGTCTATCATATGTAAGGCCCTGGATTCAATTTACAACACAAATAAACAAATAATAAATTAAAAGCATTTCACATTTAAATACTTAAGATTTGCCAGCACATTCACATTAGAATTTATATGCCGCCGGGCGATGGTGGCGCACGCCTTTAATCCCAGCACTTGGGAGGCAGAGGCAGGCGGATCTCTGTGAGTTCGAGACCAGCCTGGTCCACAGAGCTAGTTCCAGGACAGGCTCCAAAGCCACAGAGAAACCCTGTCTCGAAAAAAAAAATATTAAAAAAAAAAAGAATTTATATGCCACTGTGCTCCAGCAAAATAAAGGTACAAGAAAAAGAACTAAACTTCATATCTAGGATGTAGTGGTCTCAGGATAGGAGGAGCAGCCAAAGGAGCTGACCATGTAGTAAGCATGACCCCAGTCAATCAGCTCAAACTAGAAAGGTAATATAGAGGGTTCCAGGAGGAAGGTTTCCAAGAAAAATATGGCATAATAGGATCAAGTAGTACTCTGGGCAGAGTAGGGAAATAAAAGAAATCAATTATACCTAAGGTACTGCCAGAAAAAATATAATTAGAAACTCTAACCCAAAGACAAATTCATATAAGGAATAAATGTAATTAGAATGTATTACATTATTTGGCTCTCTTATTCCACATTTATGAAGCCAAAATAGTATAGAAACAATTTAATGAAATAATTAAATGATAATTGAATTTAGAGAAATAAAGGATGGAAGGTAATCTAAGACACTACTGATTAAGTTTAAGATTAACTTTAAGGTAATTTAAATCACTACTGATTGCAGCAATAATATATAAGATCTAAAATAGTTACATAAGAAAATTATTATAGGACTATATCTATTTATGCATATGTGGGAGAGAGATGTGCATGCATGTGGTGGTCAGAAGACAATTTGCAAATATTGGTTCTTTCCTTCCACCATATGGGTCCCAGGGATCAAACTTAGGTCATCATACTTGGTGGCAGACACCTTGACCTGCTGAGCATCTCAATGGCATTCAGGTATATGCTTTAGAGAAATGGGGTAATTACCACAAGAAATACACACACACACACACACACACACACACACACACACA
>NW_026068017.1:1090408-1104816 GCF_014885135.2 Alexandromys fortis | reverse complement strand
AAAAAAAAAAAAAAATTGGGTTGAAGATGTAGCTCAGTTGTTAGAACACTTGTCTAGTAGATAAGAAGCCCCTGGGTTAAATCCTTACCAGTGCATTAAAAAAATAAGAAAGAATAAAAGATACTTAAAAAAAGATTTTTTTTTGGAAACATGGTTTCTTTGTGTAGTCCTAAAAAAGATTTATTTCATGTATATGACTGCTTTGCCTGCATGTATATACATGTACCATATGCTTTCCTGGCATGGAAGCCAGAAAAGGTCAGATCCGTGGAACTGGAGCTGTGGTTCTGAGCTCTTGCAAAGGATCTGGGTTTAGTTCACAGAACCTACAAGGCAGCTCACAACTGTATTTCTGTTTCTAGGTAATCTCTTTCTGACCTCCAGACGCAGTGCACACACATGGTGCACATACTTCCATGAAGGCACTCACACATACACATAATATAAAAATAAATAATTGGAAAAGAACAAGTTATTTGAAAGAAAATGGATGCACCTAGAGAGAGAGCGCATCATGTTAAGTGAAATAAGCTGTGGTTACACTTAAGAAGACAAATGTGGCCTGGCAGTGGTGGTGCATGCTTTTAATCCCAACACCCGGGAGGCAGAGGCAGGCAGATTCTGTGAGTTCAAGACAGAGCAAGTTCCAGGACAGTTAAGGCTGTTACAGAGTAACCCTCCCTCAAAACAAACAAACAAACAAAAACAAAAAACAAAACGACAGATGTCTCTTCTCTCTTAGACGTAGAATCTAAATTTCAATACAAACTGAAAGTAGACTGAAGGTATAAGAGGAAGGGAACCAGTGGGAGAGGGCTGTGGGACAAGGTAATTAAGAACGTGTGTGAACATGAGCAAAGTACATGTATGAAAGTGTCATAATGAAACGCATTGTTCAAAAGGATAGGGGCTGGGGAGATCATCAAGGATCATGAACACTCTCTGCCTTTGAGAGGACACAGAGGACAGCACCCACATTTACAATCCTGCAACTGCAGTTCCAGGGCATTTGATGCCTTCTCCTGAGTTTTGGGCACCAGGTGCCCACACAGTGCACATAAACTCACACAGGCTCATACACAGACACATTAAAACAAACAAACAAACAAACAAACAAACAGTCCTTGAAAACAAGACCCAGCAGGGTGTGGAGGTGAATGCCTTGCAGTGGGAGGTGGACCTCTGGGTTTGAGGCCAGCCTGTCTGCAGAGCAGTAACAGAACATCCAGGGCTACCCAGAAAAACCTTGCCTCAACCAAACTCCGAAATCATAAAATTGGCTTAGTCCGTAAATTGGTAGTATTCACTCAATGCTTATTTGTTCCCTTGGTCTGGTGGGACAGTGCTATAGGGAGGTAAGCCAGGGTCTTGTGCCTGCTAGTGCTTTAATTTTTATAACACACCTGCTGGAATCTGCTTCTCTTGTTCATTTTACTTGGAGCTCACCGAAGCTGCAGGCCTTTATGGGTAGAAATGTAGTTGCTTTCCTATGCAGAGTTTTTGTTTTCTACAGTCCAGGTACAGGGAACTAAGGATTAAACAAACATTTAGTGAAAGAACAAACAAAATTGACTGTCATTGTTATTTTTCCTTCCCCTTTCTTCGTTGACTCTTTATTGCTACGGCGTTGACAGCACAAGACTTCGAAACGGGGAAGATTAAATACAGCTGGATAAGGTTTATTTTTCCTAACCTTGGATTTCACACTTGGACTTTACATAGTAGGTGCCTTTCTAGACAATTTCTATTATGGATTCCATCCCCAGGCGAAGACAGTATCATTCTGTAGTGAGGGCGGAGTCTTCTCCCAATTCCCCTGCTTCAGTCTCAGTGTTGGTATTACAGGTATAAAGCACCCACTCAATTAACCGTGTATCAAGATTGTGCTAATCACAACTCCACACTGTGCTCAGTCTTACTAATTGTTTATTTAAACGTTCTCTGCTATGAGATTCGGAACATTTTATATCAAGGATAATTCTGTGCATTCTTTATGAATTATCACCATGCTTAAAATGGGGCACACCAGTCCTAAATTCGGCTTTGTAACAATGTCTAATTCGCACACCTCGTATATGTAGTGCTAGATGGCTGCTGGGTGCCCGCTAACAACTCGACATCTGCCCCTCTGGTCCCGTCGCTCAGACCTCCTACTGACATCAGGAGGCAGCGTCCTGACCCTTCGCGACCTCTTTGTCATGGCGTCCGCGGGGCGTCTACCAGCCGAGGCTTCCGCAGTTAGGCGGGCGTGGACCTTCCCAAGATGGCCGGGCTGAGCCCACGGCGCGCGGTGGGCGGGGTTCCGCCGCTGGAGGCGGGGCAGCAGGGCCGAGGGGTCGGGCTAGCAGGCGTGCGGCTTCCGAAGTAGGCAGGCTCAGCGCGCTTGCGCGGAGCGGCCCTGCGCGCAGTGAGGCAGTGGCGGGGGAAGGCACCGGTGGGGCCGACGGGCGGGCTGAGGAGGGAAGCGGGCGAGCGAAGTCCCAGTGCGCGCCGCGGCGGCCCGGGTATCCTCCCCTTCCGGGCGTGAGGCGCTGAGAGGAAAGCGGAGCGGAGCCGACTCGCATCGGCAGCTAGGTGCTTCTCCTGTCGCCCCAGACCGGCCTCCCGCGGCTTCGGCGCTCCAGTCGCGGGGCCCGGGTTCCTCAACACACCTAGCCTCAGCCGCCGTCAGAGCTTGTCCGCAGTTCCTCGAAGCCCCGGCGGCAGCCCGGGCTCTTGGCGGGGAGGATGACGGAGCTGCAGTCGGCGCTGCTACTGCGAAGACAGCTGGCAGGTGAGCGGTGGGGCGCCGGGCCGCGATCGCAGGCTGACGAGCCCCTCGCCTCCCCTCGCCCGCTCGGAGGCCGCGAGGGTGGGAGCCCGTGGGTCTCGGCCGGTCGGCCGGCGACTCTGCTGGCCCGGCTCCGGAGGGTGTTGGGGGCGGGGACGCGCCCCAGCCTCGCCCTCGGACGGGCCGGGCGCCCAGGGCGGCTGCCCCCTCCCCCATGGAGCTGGGGCGTTGCGGGGGAGGGGCGTGGGTCCCGGCCGGGCCGACCCTCCCCGAGGGGCGGATCCCGGGCTCAGGTGCGGCGGAGGCCGCGGGACCTCAGGGACCCCGGGGAGTGTGCGGGCCCCGCGCCACTGCGAGTCCGAGTCCCGGAGAGGGGAGGCGCGCCAAACTTCTGGCCCGGCGGCGCGGGGTCCGCGGAGTTAGGGCGGACAACAAAAGCGACGGCCGGGTGGCCAGGGTGCTGGCGCGGGGCGTCGAGGGCTCGGCGGGGTGCGCGACTCCGCTTCGCCTGCCTCCGCCTGGCACGAACTCGGGGCTGCGCCGCCCGTCTGGGGGAGGGTGGGCGCGGGTGCCGAGGAGAGCCGCTCGCTGGCCGGCCGGGGCTTTGTGCTCGGCGCGGCTCCTGCTCCCGCGCAGGCCCGCAGCCACAGGGCTGTGGCCCGCCTCAGGTTCTGGCCAGGGCGGCGGCTGAGTGCCTCCCCCGTGGAGTCTCTGTCCCCCTCCCCCATTGTCCCGGCCTCCGGCCGTTTGCGGCTTCCAGGTTGACTTTTTAGGGGGTTGGCTCCTACTCTGCTAGGACTGTGTGAGGGGAGCATGCGCGCTGGAGGTGTACGTGTGCGGAGTGGAGGGGGGAGAGGAGGGAGGAGGCGGGTTGGTGGCTTCACAATGCCGCCCCACGTGCTGCCAGATTTAAAGAGAAATGAACCGGTAGTTACCCCTGCGGTCCAGCGCCAAGCGTGTGCCTTGCTTGGGTCCGGGCGATCTTACCCCTCCTCAACCTGTAGCCGGTCCCCCCCCCCCTTTCCCTGCCCTCCTCTAACCAAGCGTTGAGAGATAGATGAAATAGATTTCTGTGAGTTTGAGGTGTCAAATCACCTTTATGTCTTCTTAAGGAAAAGGTCGACAAGGGCTGGTACAGATTGTATAATTATGTTTATTATTAGACCATGAGCTAGCAGGTTTGGATTAAAATTCTAGATGGGACAGTGATTTTGAAGTGAATGGAAAAGTTATACCGGTCAGAAATACTTTGTTCGAAAGAAGTGAAATAATTTATTTTACTTAAAAGTATCCTTTTACTGTGGTCTTTTCCTCCCTTTATTTTGTTTTGGGAGAAGGAATGAAGAGTTTACTCTCCTTAAGAATTTTTTATCACAGGCAGGCGGATCTTTGAATTTGAGGCCTTCCTGGTCTACAGTTGTGAATCCCAGCACAGCCAGGGCTATTTAGAGAAACCCTGTCTCAAAAACAACAAAACACAATTAAAAAAAAAAACTTTATCTGAATACGTTTTTATTATGTAGCAAATCATTAAGTAGACAGAACTAAGTATTAAAACAGAAGTGTTATATAATGGAAATGACAAACATCTTTAAAAGTGCAAAAGATTTTAACAGTACTACTATATTAAAAAAAAAAACAAAACCACTACCCTGGCCGACAGTGGTGAAGCCTGCTTTAATACCAACACCCTGGCGGCAGAGGCAGGCGGACCTCCAAGTTCAAGGTCAGCCTGGTCTACAGAGTGAGTTCCCAGACAGCCAGGGCTACACAGAGAAAACGTGTCTTGAAAAACCAAACCAAAACTAATGCCCATTTGTAAATATAGCCTTTTGGGGGGGGGGGGCAGTGTTTCTCTATGGAGCCCTTGGCTGTCCTGGAACTCGTAGATCTTTCTTGTTTCCCAAGTGCTGGGATTTGTATCCTTTGTCAGCACAGTAGGCTCATGTCCCTTTTCTTTCTTCACAAAAATAATAGACAAAACATTTTTAAGGTTCTTAACCAATGGTTGATTTTTCTTATGAGGTATCCTAAAATATATTGCAAGAGAGAATAGAACATGATTAACTTTTCAGGCTTTCTTATAAAGTTACCTAGTTGTAAATTACTATTTACAATTATTTTGCTTTCTTGACTAGAGACAATGTAATAATAAAGTCATTTTTTTAGGGATTTTAATTAACTTGTTCAAAATGTATGGAACAAGGTTTGTTAGTTGAAATGTGAAAATATTAGATTTATTTAGTACCTAAAATAAAGGTGCTTATCAAGATGCTTTACTTTAGTAGCAATTTATAAATGAGTTTTCTAGTATCACTTGAAAATAATAAAGAATGGTAAAATGTAATCTCTTGAAATCAGTGAACTTATAAGATTTGATAATAAATGCCTTAAAAATATTAAAATACACTGAGTAGGTAATACAAACGTGTTAAATGTTCTCAGCCCTAGAATTTCAACATTGGCTGCATTTGTTGAGCCAGTAGTCTGCCAGTAATAAAAGATTTTGATTTATTACCTGGGAGAATTTATCCTGTAATGAAGAACTTTGTTCTTCAGTAGTTTAGCAGAACTCTGGGTTACAGAATTTTTCGCCTCTGGTACCTTTAGGGCAATTGTTGGCTGTGCAGGGTTTTACCTGTGCAGTGAAGGTTACAGCATTTCTGTTCTGTACCCATTAGATACTAGTAGTAGTGCATACCCTCATTTGTGATAGTGAAAAATGTATCTGTTGCTGAAAGTCCCCTGAGACAAAGTCATTGGATTATGGTGTTTCACCATTTTGGCTATTGGGAAAGCCAGTTAAGAGCACCTTATACACACTCATGAAATTGGATAGCTTGTGTATTTCTTTGTGATATTATTAGGTTATGACTTACTCCCTTGCGGATTTAGTTAGTGGCAGTTTTCTGTGATTTATTACATTAAACACCAAGAAGTCCCTCAGTACAATAGACTAATTAAAAAGATTTTAAAGGTATAAATGTGGGGTTAAAATAGAGTACAGAGCCTGGCATGGTGGCATAATGTCTTTAATCTCAGCACTTGGGAATGAGTTCAAGGCCACCCAGGTCTACATAGATCCGGGACAACCAGGGCTACATAGACACTGTCTTAAAAACAAAATGACTAGAGAGATGGTTCAGAGGTCCTGAGTTCAATTCCCATGGTGGCTCACAACCACCTATAATGAGAACTGGTACCCCATCTGTCATGCAGGAATACATGCAGGCAGAACACTGTATACATAATAAATAAATATTAAAAAAATAAACCAAACCAAAACAACAACAAAATGCAGAGTACAAGAATTAACCATTTTTCCTTCTGACCAAGAGTCCTCTTAGGTTTTAGAGATTATTTTTTACATTTTGAGACAATGACCTGCTTTGTAATTCAAGGTGACTTTAAAACACCTGACCTTCCTACTTCTACCTCCTTAGTCCAGGTTACAGGCTTCTATCCCAGTTATAGAGGTGATGCACTTAATGGCTTCTTTGCTGAGGACTGGCATGTACCAGCCACTGTGTTGAATATTTTACGCATTATCTTATTTAATCCTTCCTGAAAGAAAACGGAGGCTAGTGAGGTTAAATAACTTGCTGAAGGTCAAATGAATGCTGCTAAGGGAATTGCTAGAGCCAGGGCCTTCTTATTTTATAGACTTCTTGTTTTCAGCTGGGTAAATTGCTCCCTGGGGAACAGTACTTGACACAGTCAATGAGGTAGAATTTTACCTTATTAAATTTTTTTATGTGCATGGGTATTTGACTGCATGTATGTATGTTTGTGCACTACATTTATGCCTTGTGCGTACTTGGTGCCAGAAGAGGACATCAGGCCTGCTAGAACTGGCATTATAGATAAATGTGAGCTGACTAGGTTCTCTGGAAGAGTAGCCAGTTCTGTTACCTGCTGAGTCATCTATTCACTCCCTTGAAGTAGAAATTAAGAATCAATTGTCATGTGTGATGATGTATTCCTTTAATCCCAGTATTTTTGAGGCAGAGGCAGATGAATCTTTGAATTCAAGGCTACACAGTGAGATCCTTTCCAACATGAAATACTGTCTTATTGTCTATACTGTATTGTTTTCCATTTTAGTAAAACGTATAAAATGACACATAAAATCTTAAGTGCTGGAGATGGCTCAAGGTTTAAGAATATTGACTGTTCTTCCAGAGGACCTGGGTTTGATTCCCAGCACCCATAGAGGATAGCAACTGTCTGTAATTCCTGTTCTAAGGGTATGATGCCCTCTTTTGGGTTCTGTGGGCATTAGTCACACACAGACATACATGAAGGTAAAAATTTCATATCCATAAAATGAAAATAAATCTTAAGCTAGGTAGGTTTAGTGTAAATCCCAGATTTGGGAGAGAGCCTATGGCAGGAATTTGTTGGCAGTCTGTCTCAAAACACAACAAAATGAACAAGCCAAAAATTTATTCATCCATTTATTTATTTATTTAATTTTGAAAGAGTCTCATGTAGCCCAGGCTGTATCCTATAATGACTTGAACTTCTGATCCTATAAGTTTTCATTATGTGACTGCCTGGATTAGTTAATACGTCATCAGCCAGGTTTTATGCTGTCCCGAATATTGAAAATAGAACTGCACTCTAGGCAAGTACTTTACCAGCTGAGCTATGTCTCTACATCCTACTTTTCCTCCATTTCATAGATATTCTAAAAGAGGAAGAATCCTCTTTTATGCAGTAACAAAATATTTGGGCTTTTATAATAGAAGTTTCAATGGTGTATGTTAAAAGTAATCTGAAAATTTCTATACCCTTTGGTTTCTTGCTAAGAACATTGTCATGTCAGATTTTGTGTGAGGAGCCAGTGAAAATGGAGAGTTTTCTGGCCTCGTTTTAGTTTGTATTTGTTGATATGGCTCAGGAATCCAGTGAGCGTCTTTATTCATTTATTTATTTTTCTTTATTTTGTGGTGCTAGAGATTGAACCTAGCTAAATGCTAGCTACCCTTCTGAGCCACCCTCTAAGCCCAAGAATTTCGTTCTGGAGGCAGTTTCTCTGTGTAGCCCTGGCTGTCCTGGAACTCACTCTGTAGACCTGGTTGGCCTCTAACTCAAGAGATCCACCTGTGTCTGTCTCCCAAATATTGGGACTAAAGGTATGCACCACTACCACTGCCCATCTTCTAAGAATCTAATTTTAAAAACAGTGCTTCAGTGATCATGAAACTGCTGGTTCTGAGCCACATTTAGTTCCCTAAATCATTTTTGCTCCTGGAGGATTTCCTGTAGGTATCCAGTTTCTCATTTTGGGCTATTTTGTCTTATCAATAGCCCCAAGTGTTAATTTAGGCTATTCAAAGAGTACTGAAAAAGCAGGTTATAATGGCACATACTTAATCCTACCACTTCAGCAAGTGTTTTGGATCAAGTTTAAAAAGAAAGATCCCACATGTTTAGAAATGGGAGAAAAGTTTACAATTAAACTACTGATTGTTCAAGTACTAGGGGAGTTTTCTTTTATTATTATTATTATTATTATTATTATTGTTTTTGAGACAGGCTTTTACATAGGCTAGGCTGGACTTAAATTTGCTATGTGGACAGGAATGACCTTAAGTTTCTAAACTTACTGTTTTTTCTTCCTGACTGCTAGTTATGCAGATACATGGTTTTATTCAGTGCTAGGGATCCTACTTAGGATTTTGTGTATGTTAGACAAACACTACCAATTCAGCTACATCCTAGCCAGACTTGGGAGTTTCATTTTGTTTGGGTGGTTTTTAAAATTATTTATTTGTATTTTATGTACATTGATACTTTGCTTGCATATATTGTCCGTGTGAAGGTACTAGATTCCCTAGAATTGAACCTGGGTCCTCTGGAAGAACAGCCAGTGCTTTTAACCTTTGAGCCATCGCTCTCTCTCCCTCTCCCTCTTCCTCTCCAGGATCAAGAGCACTGTCTGCTCTTCCAGGGGTTATACTTAGCTTGTCAGGCTTGTCTGGCAAGTGCTTTTATCCACTGATAGATACCTTTCTCTGTTGAAATATGGAGCGGCGGGGCTGCGTCCCCAACACCCCGGCCGCTTGGCTAGCTCATGCCCGAAATAACAACACACAAACTGTATTCATTTAAGAACTGCTTGGCCCATGAACTCTAGCCCTTACAGGCTAATTCTCGCACCTGGACTAGCCCATTTCTAATAATCTGTGTAAGCACCCCAAGGTGCGCTTACCGGGAAGATTCTAGCCTCTGTCCATCCTGGGAGAGTTGAGCATGGCGTCTCTGCTCCAGCAGAGCTGTCGGGTCTCTCCGGGAGCCGAGCAGAGTCTGACCTCACTTCCTCTTCCGCCCAGAATCCTATTCTGTTTCCTCCTCCCATCTATCTTTTAACCTATCAGGTCCAAGGAGTTCCTGTATTGCTTAACCAATGAAATCAACAGATTGATATATGACACTCCCACATCATTCTCTAACCCCGGGGAACAGCAGTTCTCAACCTGTGAGTTGTGACCCCTTTGGGGGTTGTTGAATTATCCTTTCACATCTGAAAATTCAGATATTTATGATTCATAACAGTAGCAAAGTTCTAGTTATGAAGTAGCAACAACAAAAATTTTATGGTTGGGGGTCACCACAACATGAGGAACTGTATTCAAGGGTCACGGTATTAGGAAGTTTGAGAACCACTGCCCTCTGTAAGATACATTTGACAAAAGCCAATGTATAAGAAACTGAACTGTACAGTAAGACTAATACATTTAGAAAACAAGTAAAAGATAGACATTTCATTGAAGAAGGATACACAGATGGCAAATAGGCAAATGAAAAGATGTTTGATATCAGTAAATGTTAGAGAAATGTAAATTGAAAGCACAATAAAATATTGCTATATAACCATTAGAATAGCTTAAATTAAGATGTATGTAGAAAAATTCATCAAATGTTGACAGAAAGCAAGATTTTTCATATATTACTGTTGGGAATATGGAATGGTGCAATCATAAAAAATCTTTTTTAAGTTCTTTTTCCTTTTCTTCCCTCCTTCCCAGTCTCTCTTGTCTGTCTGTCTATTTAGATATTTATTTATTTGTAGGCAGGGTTTCTCTGTAGCTCTGGAGCCTATCCTGGAAATCACTATATAGACCAGACTGGCCTCGAACTCACAGAGATCAGCTTGTCTCTGCTTCCTGAGTGCTGGGATTAAAGTATGTTCCACCACTGCTTGGCTTTCAGTCTCTTATGCCAGGGTAGCCAAGGATGACCTTCAGTCTCTGATTCTCCTATCTTCACCTCCCAAGTGCTGGGATTGTATGCTTGTGTCGCTACACAAAAAGTATTTTATTTTCTTTCATTGGCAAGACAGATTGATCCTTGTAGCCATTTTAAAGCTTAAATTTTAAATTACATTTGTTTGTGTGTGTGGGCACATGTGCCATGGTATGCTTGTGGAGGTCAGAGGATTCTCTTATCTCCCATCATACAGGTCTTCCAGATCAAACTGAGATCCATTGAGTCATCCTGCTGGCTCCTAGTCTAATATTTATTTTGCTCTCACTTCCACCCTTTGCTCTTTCTTTCACCACATTGAAAACATTTTTTAAATACATTTATTTATTTATTTATTTATTTATTTATTTATTTATTATGTATACAATATTCTGTCTGTGTGTATGCCTGCAGGCCAGAAGAAGGCACCAGACCCCATTACAGATGGTTGTGAGCCACCATGTGGTTGCTGGAAATTGAACTCAAGACCTTTGGAAGAGCAGGCAATGCTCTTAACCAATGAGCCATCTCTCTAGCCCCCATTGCAAACATTTTAAAGTATGCAGTTTGTTAGTTTAAGTCAATTCATTTTAGTAAAACACATTTAGAATTTTTTTGTCTTCCAAGATTTTCATTTAATATACTCCTTTTCCATTATTTTCCTTGCTTTTCTGTGAATCTGATACTTGAGTTACGTCTGTATAAGTAGAAATCATACTATATTTTGATGTAGGAGGGTCATCTGTCTATGTGTTACTTTCATTGGTTAATAAAGAAACTGCCTTGGCTTTTTGATAGGGCAGAAAGTTAGGTAGGCAGAGTAGACAAAACAGGTTGCTGGGAGAAAGAAAGCAGAGTCAAGCAGACGCCATGATTCTCCGACCCGAGACTGACATAGGTTAGACTCATCCTGGTAAGCCGCCACCTCATGGTGCTACACAGATGATTAAAAATGGGTTAATCAAGATGTGAAAGTTAGCCAATAAGATTTTAAAACTAATGGGCCAAGCAGTGTTTAAATGAATACAGTTTCTATGTAATTATTTCGGGTGTAAAGCTAGCCAGGATGAAAAGTAGCTCATGCTCCTATTTACAACAATATTTGTCTTTTTATCACTTGGCATGATATCCTTGGGGTTTATTCATGTTGTACAGTATAACGTGACTTCTTTTTCTCCTTCCTTCCTTCCTTCCTTCCTTCCTTCCTTCCTTCCTTCCTTCCTTCCTTCCTTCCTTCTGTTTGTCTTTTGTTTTATGAGACAGGGATTCACTGTGTACCCCTGACTGTCCTAGAACTCTGTAGACCAGGTTGTCCTCGAACTCAGAGATCTGCCTGCCTCTACCTCCTGAATGCTGGGATTAAAGGCATGAACTACTACTATGCCCTGACTTGTTTCCACCTCTTGCTCTTGTGATTAGTGCAACTGTGAATATGTTTATGCAAATACTTCAAGACTCTGCTTTCATTTCTTTTGGATATGTACCCACAAATATGTTTCTGTTTTGTTTTATTTTACTTTATTTTATTTTTTTTGGAACAGGTCTTCACTGTATAGCTTTTAGCTGGCCTAGAACTCACCATGTATACCAGGTTGATCTTGAACTCAAAGACATCTGTCTCTGCCTCTCAAGTGCTGGCATTAAAGATATGCACTATATTAACGAGTTGTTAAAATTTTAATTTGCTTTATTTATTTTTGAAGAATGTAGGTTTTCAGTAAAGTTGAGCAGTACTATTTCTTATGCTTCCTTTCCTAGGAATAAAGAGGTTCTTCCATGTTCTGCATCATCTACCAGAAGAATGTAATTAACATTTGTTATTGAGTAGCTTACAAGTGGTGGTTCACGTAGTTCATAAGACTAGATGTCACAAGTAGTTCCAGCCTGTACTGGAGTCCAGGATTCCTAGAAAGCTGCTGGTTTTGAGTCTATGTTGGAACCTTGAAGAATAGGTTTTAATGCCAGTGAAGGAATCCTTCTAAAACAGGATAGATGAAGTTGCAGTGAGCAAGCAGGCACAAAGCAAAAGCTTTTTCTTCCAAGGCAAAAAGCAAAAACTTTCTTCTTCTGTGTCCTTTTATGTGATCTCCTACAGGCTGCCACAAGAAGGTGTGCTCTAGATTTATAGTGGATCTTCCCACTTCAAATGATCAAATCCGGAAAACACTCCTAAGCATACTGGTGTTTTAGTTGATTTCAGATGTAATTAAGTTGATAACCAAGATTAGCCATCATAGGTCCACCCTTTGATTCCTAGACTCATGTATCCTAACTTTGAGAAAAATATTAGCCATATATTAGATGCTGATTCTAAGCATATGTTGTCTTCAGGAGAACCCTGGCCCTGTAGTGTACTTTAAAGGGCCATTCTAAGCTGGGCCGAAGTGGCACATGCCTTTAATCCCAGTACTGAGGAGACAGAGGCAGGCAGGGCTCAATGACAAGGCTAACCTGATCTACAGAGTTAGTTCCAGGACAGCCAGTACTATTGCACAGAGAAACCCTGTCTCGAAAAACAAAACAAAACAAGGCCATTCTGCTGTTTCACCAGGTCAGCTGTTCAGTATGGTGAAAAACATGGTAAGAAGCAGTGAATTACATGAGCATACGCCCGATGTCAAACTTCTCTGGTTTGAGGTGAGCTTCTTGGTCAGAAGCAATGCTATATAGAATTTCACGAGGGTAGTAAAATTCTGTAAGTTCATGGATGGTAGTTTTGACAGAAACATATGCAGAAAAGACAAATCTAAAACCAAAGTAAGTATTTCAGTAAGGACAAAGCATTGCCCTTTTCACAATGGAGTTTACTACTTGGTTGCTGGCTGGTTGCCCAGGGTACTAATGTCATATTGGGCTTAGTGTTAGTCTCTGCTGCTGGCAGATCTGTCACTGAGCCATAGCTGGAGCTAGGTGCAGCCTCAGTTGCTGTAGAATATCCTGGATTAAAGGGGTCATGGAGAGAAGTTAAGGCTTGTCTACTATGTGGCAGAGTTAGTCCCTGACAAGAACCCAGAAGAGGGTATTGGTGAAAGTGCAACACAGTTACAGTGAACATGCCAGTGTTTTGGAGATGCTGTACTGTGAGATGACCAGGAAAGCTCAGACTGTAGAGGTACCTAGTCTGAGCCTATAAGAAAAACTGTGTGCTGTGGATGACTGAGCTGAGCAAGTGCTGCTGCCAAGTTACTTTGAAGTTCAGGTTCAGAGGATCCTGAGTAGGTCCCAGACATTAAGCACTGACTCTTTACACTGTTGGGCTTTGGTTTTGCTTTGATTTGAATGTAACTGCCCTTGTTCTGACCTCTTTGAGTAAGAAAGTATGCAACTTATTTTTTATTTTTATATTTTATAGAAGCCTACAGTTAAGATATTTTGAAGTATTTAGATACTTCGGATATTTAAAGAGATTGAATTTTTAAAGTTTGAGGTTTTTTAAAAATTTGTTTTGTTTTTGAGACAGGGATTCTGGAACTTGTTCTGTAGGTAGACCAGGCTGGCCTTGATCTCAGAGAGATTTGCCTGCCTCTGCCTCCAGAGTGCTGGTATTAAAGACTTGTGCCACCCACCACTGCTTGACTCATTTTGATTTTTGAAACTGGCTATATAATCTATACTTATCTGGGATTTGTTTGTATCCCATGTTGCCTTCAAGCTCGTGATCCTTCAGTATTAGCCACCCAAGTGCTGAGACTACAGGTATGTGTCACCTTGCCCCTCTTCAGCTTTTTCTATCCTCACATAATGGAAAGAGAGGATGACACTCCACCTTGGAAGAGGGATATTTGCTAACATTCAATTTTTTTTTTTTAGTTTTTCAATACGGTTTCTCTGTGTGGCCCTGGCTGTCCTGGAACTCACTCTGTCTGTAGACCAGGCAGGCTGGGAACAAAGATCCACCTGTCTTTACTTTCAGAGTGCTGGGATTAAAGGCCTATGCCACCACCACCAGGCAGAATTCTTCTATAAGGAAGATTTCAGTCTTCCCACTTAGTTGTTTACTTAATTATTTATATGTATGGGTTTGAATATTTTATTTTATAGTTTGGGATATTAAGACTTTTCCAGGAATTGATAGAGTTGGGCCTTATTGTGGAGGATTGGCAAATTTTAAATCTTGCTCTTTTTATCCATATTACCCGCATCTGATGGTCTTTTGTCATTATATTGCTTAGACTCCTTCCACTTCTATTTTCCAGATAGAAAATTTTTTTAAATATTGATTTATTTATTATGTATACAATATTCTGTCTGTGTGTATGCCTGCAGGCCAGAAGAGGGCACCAGACCCATTACAGATGGTTGTGAGCCACCACGTGGTTTCTGGGAATCGAACTCAGGACCTTTGGAAGAGCAGTGCTCTTAACCTCTGAGCCGTCTCTCAAGGCCC
>NW_026068017.1:1087670-1088925 GCF_014885135.2 Alexandromys fortis | reverse complement strand
TTAAAAATTTTTTTTTTTTTTTTTATATGTGAGTGATTTTGTTTGTTTTGTTTTTTGAGACAGTTTTCTCTGTGTAGCCTGACTGTCTGGATCTAACTCTGTAGACCAGACTGGCCTCAAAGTTAAAGAGATCTGTCTGCCTCTGCCTCCCAAGTGCTGGGATTCAAGGTATGTATGTGCCACCACCACCTGGATAAATTTGTGCGTGAGTGTGAGTGTTAATGAGTATTTTTTTTTTTTCGAGATAGGGTTTCTCCTTTTTTTTTTTTTTTTTTTTTGGTTTTTCGAGATAGGGTTTAATGAGTATTTTTGGCTGCATGGTATGTATATGCACTACATGCATCCTGGTGCCATCAAAGGTCAAAAGAGGGCATTTGATCCCTTAGAACTGAAGTTATAGAAGATTGTGAGCTACCGTGTCAGTGCTAGGAAACAAATCTGGGTCCTCTCTATGAACAGCAAATGTTCCCTAGAGCTGAGTCATCTTCAGCTCCTTATTATTTTTATTTATTTATTTTGGCTTTTTGACACAGGGTTTCTATGTAGCCTTGTTTGTCCTGGAGCTTATTCTGTAGGCCTCAAACTCAGAGATTCACCCATCTCTACTTCCCAAATGCAAGGACTAAAGGTGTACGACACCACTGTTGGCTATTGTTTTTATCCATTTGTGTATTAATGTTTGCCAGGTGTGTGCATGTGTGCCTGCGGAAGTCAGAAGAAGATGGCTGATTCTCATTAGCAGAAATTACAGGTGGTTGTAAGATGCCTTATAAGGGTGTTGGGAATGGAACTCAGGTTCTAGAAGAACAGCATGTGTTTTTAACCACTGAGCCTTCTTTTTAGCTTACTTTTAGGTAAAATTTAACTGCCTTGAGAGTTTTCTAAATTAGCTACCTTACCCATGTTATATTGATTGCTATTTGCCAATCTGCCCTTTATTACTAGAACAACAAATAGAAAATTCCTAAGAATCTATTTTCCATCAAGATAGTTTTCATTATTTGAATTGTCTTTAAACATTAATTGGGTTTAGGGTATACTGGTAAACATGTTTTTTGTTTAGTACAGAAGACAGTCAAACGTTGTAATTGCTATAAAATAGTATTGTTGAGGGAGTTGGGTGAAATATTGTGATATCTCAGAGGCAGACGGATCTCTGTGAGTTCGAGACCAGCCTGGTCTACAGAGCTAGTTCTAGGACAGGCTCCAAAGCCACAGAGAAACCCTGTCTCAAAAAAAAAAAAAAACAAAAAAA
>NW_026068017.1:1076660-1087024 GCF_014885135.2 Alexandromys fortis | reverse complement strand
TTTTTTTTTTTTTTTTTTTTTTTTTTGGTTTTTGAGACGGTTTCTCCGTAGCTTTTGGTTCCTGTCCTGGAACTAGCTCTTCTAGACCAGGCTGGCCTCGAACTCTGAGATCCGCCTGCCTCTGCCTCCCGAGTGCTGGGATTAAAAGCATGTGCCACCATTGCCCGGCTAAGAATTTTTTTGTAGTGTAGAGATCTATGGAAATATTTGAATAAAGACTGTAGTCTGAAACTCTCTTGTTTTCATTAATGTTGTCCATGTGTGTGTGTGTTTTTTTTTTTTCCTTTTAAATACTACTTAAAAAAGATGGGAGAGGCTGGGTGGTAGCACACGGTTTTAATCCCAGCAATCAAGAGGCAGTGACAGCCGGATCTCTGTGAGTTTGTGGCCAGTCTGGTCTATAGAGTTGAATTCTAGGACAGCCACCTCAACAGTTGAGTTCACAGAGAAACCCTGTCTCAAAAGGAACAAAAAGCAAAACAAAACAAAAGCTTCATTCCAAAAAGGATGTGAGACATGGCTCAGTAGTTAAGGGTACTTGCTTATACTACATAGAGGCTCCATGTTCACAGTACTCATGTTGGGGGAGGCTCACAATTGTCTCGTTCTTCTAGTTCAGGGAGGTCCAGTTCCCTCTTATGGACTCCACTGGTATCAGTATGATCTGTGACATACTATTTTAAGAATTAGCTTAGAAGTAATGGGTTTCTTTATGGCTTTTTTTTCTTTTCTTTTTTTTTTTTTGGTTTTTTTGAGACAGGGTTTCTCTGTAGCTTTGGAGCCTGTCCTGGAACTAGCTCTTGTAGACCAGGCTGGCCTCATACTCACAGAGATCCGTCTGCCCCTGCCTCCTGAGTGCTGGATTAATGGCGTACGCCACCACCACCCAGCTCTTTATGGCATTTTTTTATACACACTTAGTTTTGGCTGATTTTACTCCATCTGCTCCCAGTACCCCCTTCCACTTTCATATTTTATGTATCCTATTGCCTCCCACCTTTCTTTCATTTAAACACATAATTAGAAACTAGGATCTGTGTGTGAGAGAGAACGTATTATTTGTCTTTCTGAACCTGGGTCACCTTGCTCAACATATTTTCATTTTCTCTTTTCCTGTGAAATTCATGATTTCATTTTTCTTTACAGCTCAATACAAATCCATAAAAATATGGAAAACTCCATGAATTTCCATCACTCTAATTTTAGTTTCTGTGCTTTTGAAATAATCACTATCCATGTACTTTCGGTAGAGAGATAGAAGGATGGTTTAAACACTGGTTTTTGAAAAAAAAAAAAAAACAACACTTGTTTGTTGCTCTCCTGTTATTTCTCTCTTCTGGCAACAATTTAAGTATCCTTGTTTTGGATTCTCTTAAACTGTTCCCCAATAGACAGAAAGCTGTGTACCTAACCTGACATAAGCTGGATGGTGGTGGTACACTACTTTAATTCCAACATTAGGGAAGCAGGGGATCTCAGAATTCAAGGCAAACTTGTTCTAAGTTTCAGAACAGTCAGGGCTTAACAGACTAACTTTGTCTTGGAAACAAAAAAGATACCTGTACTAATTTGTGCTCTGGTGTGTGTTGTCACCTTCTAACCTCTCCCTATATAGATAGCTATAGGCAGCAGTCCTTTCAAACTCATTTTGGATATTGTGAATTATGTCTTTTTTAATTTTTCTGTTTCTGTAGTGTGCTGGAGATAGATCCAGGTTCTCAGAGATAAAAGCAACTCCTCTTCTACTGAACTACACCTCCAGTTCTGTAGTTTCCTTTTAAAATGGACCTTTAAAATTTTTTATTTTTATCTTATGTGTATTAGTGTTTTTGCCATGTCTGGTGCCTCAGAGGCCTGAAGAGGTCATCAGATTTTCTGGAATTGGAGTTACAGATGGTTGTGCGCTGCAGTGTGGGTGCTGGGAATCAAACCTGGGTCCTCAGGAGGAGCAGCCAGTGATCTTAATTGCTGAGCTATTTCTCTAGCTCCAGGACTCTTAAGAATTTTTTTACTTAAGTGTTTTGTTAACATGTGTATGTATGTGTCCTTGCATGATCTGGAACCTGAGGAGGTCAGAAGAGGGTTTAGATAACCTGGAGCTGAAAGTTAACAGTGGTTGCGAGCAACCCGTGTGGGTGCTAGAAACAGAACCTGGGTCTTTTACAGGAGCAACAAGTTCTCTTAACTGAGCCGAATTTCTAACCCATAAAAGTGACCTTTAGGAATATCTTGTAGCAACATAATCACCTTTATCAGAAAATAGTATTATTTTTATTGTTAATAGTGGTTGTGAGACTATCTGATCAGGTTTTATATCAGCTGCTAGAAATCTTGCACTGAATAGTAATCTAAAATTAAGTACTTGTTAGTTGAGAGGTGAAATTGTAAACCTTTGGGACTCAGATAATGCAGTGTTTTGCTTCTGTATGCCCCTCCCCTTTTGGTTGTTTCGTTTTTTTTTTCCGAGACAGGGTTCCTTTCTATACCCCTGGCTGTTCTGGAACTTGCTGCATAGACCTGGTTTTCTCTCTTCTTTTTTCTGAGACAAGTCCTCTAGGCTAACCTAGAACTTGTTATATAGATCATGTCTCTTTAGTGCTGGAGTTAAAAGCATGTGCTAACTCCCCTGACTTTATTTTTTTAATTATTATTATTTTTTAAATATTTATTTATTGTATATACAGTGTTCTACCTGAATGTATGCCTGCACATCAGAAGAGGTCACCAGGTCTCATAGATAGTTGTGAGCCACCATGTGGTTGTTAGGAATTGAACTCAGGAACCTCTGGAAGAGCAGCCTGTACTCTTAACCTCTAAGCCATCTCTCCAGCCCCCTTATTATTTTTATTATTTCATTTTCAATGTATGTCTTTGACTGTTTGCCTGCATGTGTGCCACATGCATGTAGAAGCCTGTAGAAGCCAATAGAAGGCATTGAATTCATTGGAACTGAAGAGCTACCATTTGAATGCTGGAAACTGAACCTGGATCCTCCCCAAGAACATCAAGTGCTCTCTTAACCTCTGATCCATCTCTCTAGCCCTAATAATACACTTAAAAGTATATTTTGATATATTAATATTTCTGATTCTATTAATGTTTCTGCCTTTTCCTATTTCTATGCCCAATTCATATTATTTTGCATTTTATGTGTCTCTTTAAAAAATGCTGTATTTGGATGCTGGGAATTGAACCCAGGTCCCCTGGAAGAACAGATAGTGCTCTTACCACTGAACCATCTCTCCAACCCTTTGTATTGATAGTCTCACACCCTTCAGCTTGCTCTCTCTCTCTCTCTCTCTCTCTCTCTCTCTCTCTCTCTCTCTGTGTCTCTCGTATGTATGTATGTACGTACGTACATACACATCTTGGGGAGCTTAGTGTAACGGGAGCATAGACATCTTACTGGTAAGTGGCTACACCACTGAAGAAAATATCTCTCCATTCTCCAGCAAGCACTCACTGCATATAAAACCTTAGGGAGGGGTGGGGCTTCATAAAGTCCTCTTCCAGCAACTGGTAAAACTGCTTATACATGCTCAGGGAAGGGTGGGGATTCGCAAGCCTTTAAAAAGAAAAGGGCTGAAAAACCTCAAATAACCTTAAGATCAGAAAGGCTTAAAACACAGGAGATTATTACTTAGTTAAGGTTGTCAGGCATATCTGATCAGTGTTATTTAGTAATACAGCAGCTACCATCTGAAATGTCAGAGCCTTCTGGAGGCTTCTGCACTAGCAGTTTAGTTATTCTTGCTACAAGTGAATTTTGATGCAGTGTGACTTAAGTTACAGGTTGCATCTAGCAGTATAGGGTTACATCTTGCCACATAGCTCCCCTGTTGAGGCCTAGGAAGATAAACTTAGCTGTTAACAGCACTAATGACTACTGCATTATATTACAGTACATGCCTAGAACTTGGCATATAGTAGGCATTCAGTAAATATAGGCTAAATAAATTATAGTGTTAAGAATCTGCTGAATTTAAGTTTTTGTTGGGGATGTTAGAAAAGGAATACCTAGATTACCAGCACATTATATTGGAAATTAGATGGTTTATATTAGTTCTTAGAGTCTGGAGGAGGGCATCAGGTTTTCTAGAATTGGAATTGCAGCCAATTATGGGTGCTGGGAATTGAATCTTGGTTGTTTGGAAGATCAGTCAATGCTTTTTAATGCTGAGCCATCTCTTCAGCCTCAAAGTAATCTTTTTGATAATAGAATTTCCACAGCCATATTTGCATTTGCAATCAGTGTCTTTTTTCCTCAAACATCTCCTCCTTTGCCTTTTCACTGTATTCACTTTGATTCCTGCTAACTGTAAAATGCTTTACATATGGAAACTTAACTGCAGCAGCTTACCTACTCTGATGGACAGTGGGACCTGAGCATAATTTATGTCTTATTTGTGTATTCAGTGTTCATACTGTGAACTAGCATTATTAGTATTTGGTATTTATTGTTAGTATAGGAAATAAGTAAAGCCTTTGAGAAAGAAGGAAGAAAGCATCCATAAGAGTTAAAATTAATTTTCAGATTAATGGTATAAAATCTTTTTTTAGGGCTGGAGAGATGGCTCAGCAGCTAAGAGTACTGACTGCTCTTCCAGAGGTTCTGAGTTCAATTCCCAGCAACCACATGGTGGCTCACAACCATCTGTAATGAGATCTGGTGCCCTCTTCTGGCTTACAGCCTGTATAAATAAATAAAAAACCAAAATCTGTTTATAAAAAAATAAGTTGTGTTGGACTGGTAAGATGGCTTAGCAGGTAAAGACATTTGTCACCAAGTCTGATGACTCAAGTTTGATCCCCTGAAGCTACATGGTGATAGGAGAGACCCTATTCCTGCAAGCTGTCCTCTGACTTTGTACATGCTGTGGATGTACAAGCACACATAAAAATAAATAATGCAGTTATGTAATTGGTATAGGAGGTCCTTTTGTTTATGTGTTGCTTTCATTGGTTAATCGATAAAGAAACTGCTTGGCCTGATAGGGCAGAACTTAGGTAGGTGGAAAAGACAGAACTAAATGCTGGGAGGAAGAAAACAGTGAGAGAGCCGCCATGGAGGCGCCAGGTCAGACATGCTAAATTTTTCCCAGGAAGCTACAACTTTGTGGTGATACAACGATTATTCAAAATGGGTTAAATCAAGATGTGAGAGTTAGCCAAGAAGAGGTTAGAGCTAATGGCCAGTGTTTTAATTAATATAGTTTCTGTGTGATTATTTCAGGTGTAAGCTGGCGGGCAGCTGGGACAAAACAGAGGGACCCTCTCTCTACCAACATGTAATTCTGGATATGATTCTTATCAGTAACAGATATTAGAACACTGTTAGTAAAACTTACTCAAAAAAGTTATTCAGCACTTTTAATGTAAATTATGTGAAGAATCTTTTCCATTTTATGGGCTTTTTTTTTTTTTTTTTATGTTCTTCCTCTCCCTTCTCATTTGGAGTCCCTGAAATCTGTTCTATTTTTAGTTGTAGGTCTACATACTGAAGCCATCTCTGGTTTCATGCTTTGAAGATCAGCAAGAGCTACTCCTTGTAAGATGAGAGTTGTGCAATAGGTGACCATTAGAGGCATAAACAAGTCTTAGTAAATCAGGAAATGTTAATTTTTTTCCAGAAACAGTAATGTAATACCAAATGCTTGTTGGTGCTATGACTGAAGAAACTTTAGTAAATACAGTTGCTGACTATTTGCTTGACAAGTAATTATTAGACATGATCATTTTTGTTATTGAAATTTTATTTGTGTAGTGTTGCTGATCAGGACTTAGGGCTTCCTAAACAAGTGCTTTGTCACTGAACTATATTCCCAGTCTTGCTTACTTAAATATTTTGTTTGTTTGTTTTGTTTTTTTCAGGACAGGGTTTCTCTGTAGCTTTGGAACCTGTCCTGGAACTAGCTCTTGTAGACCAGGCTGGTCTTGAACTCACAGAGATCCACCTGCCTCTGCCTCCCAAGTGCTGGGATTAAAGGCATGTACTACCACTGCCCAGCTCCTGCCCACTTAATTTTTAAAAATTCTTTTTAAGAGATGCAAAAGAGGGCCAGGTATGGTTTTGTATACCTTTAATCTCAGGAGGATCTCTGAGTTTGAGGCCAGCCTAATTTATATAGGAAGTTCCAGGGCAGCCGGGATTATATAAAGAGATCCTATTTCAAAAAATAAAACAAACAAACAAAAAAAATACCCCACTATATCTCCATTTTTATTATAAACTGACGGCTGAGTAGAATTAATCCAAATTGAGCAACACTTAAATTTCTTTGGTCATTAGACTCTGATCAAGGTTTAGATTGAAAATGTTGGTTCTTTGTTTTTATTTTAAAGGTTGTCTTTACTAAATATTATGGGATAGATATAATGATACCCCAGTTCTTTAATTTTATGAACTTTATTAAAAATCATGCAAATCAGTTAAACATTACACAACAAAATTAATAAGGCACAAAGTCTGCATAATTCAGCAAACTCCTATACAGTTTAATTCAAAAGGAAAAAAGAAAAGAATGAACACTAAAAACTTTTGGAGTCAGACTTAATATTTTCTTTTTTCTTTTTCTTGTTTAAAATGGTCTAATTATATATCCTTGGCTGGCTGGCCTGGAACACAGAGAAATCTCAGCTTTTGTCTGCCTGTCTTTGTATCCCAAGTGCATGCACCACCATACCTGGCATTTTATCTTGTATTTGTGTCTGGCTGATTAGTGTTATCACTTTTCCTGTCTCTTCTGGGTGCCTAGATTATACAGAGATCATGTCAGACATTTATATCTTTTTGTAAAGATATACTTTTAGTTATTTCTTAATGTACACCATGTGTGCCCAAGTACCCTTACAGGACAGATTCCCTGGAGCTGGAGTTACAAGCAGTTTCTAACATCCTTGACATGGGTGCTGGGAACAGAACCCAGGTTCTTTGGGAAAGTAGCAAGTGCCCTATATTAGACTTTAATAATGAAATAATTTGTATACTGATTTAATTTTTTTGATGATTATTTGCAAGTTGAAGCTTGGTCCTTATTATTATTTTTCTTTTTACAAAGCATATCTGAGTTTTGAATTGGGACGTTTCTGTGTCTGCCTTCCGAGTGCTGGTATTAATGGTGTGTGTCACCACAGCCTGGCTCCACTAGTTTTTTTCATCTGTTCTTATACTGAAGCTTTTGGCCTTTAAGATAACAGACTGCTTAGGGAACTTTCTCTTCACTACACCTTTATAGTAATTTATACTATGTAAATGGTGGGAGCAGTTACAGGCTTGTTTTAGCAGCATTGACTTTCTAACCAATGTCCACAATTTATCTAAGTTGACAGTTGGGCTCTGGTTCTAAGTGATAATGCCTCACACCTATTTTCTCAAAGTTGATATTTGTTGGAGCTGATCTTACAGTGATGTATGTTACCAGCATTACCCTGGCCTTTTGGGTGCTTATTACCACCATAACTATGACTGTTGTTCATATGTGAGAATTTTGAGGGTCTTCCTCAGTCTGGATGGCATGGTGGCTCTTGAAAGAGGAGTTTTACCTTGTTTTTCTAAATTAAAACATTTTCCTCTGAGTTTTACACGTCATTTATCACCTTAATTTGTGATAATTTTATTAGATTGGGGTAGGTTAACTTTATGAAAAGCTGTTTTATTAGTTAGCTGTGTGTTTTGTAGTGGTTCTGGAATAGAGGATACCACGTTGCACATCATTAATCCCAGTACTTGGGAGGCAGAGGCAGGCAGATCTCTGTGATTTCGAGGCCAGCCTGGTCTACAGAAACAGTTCCAGTATATTTAAGGCTACACAAAGAAACCCTGTCTTGAAAAACAAAACAAGCAAACAAAAAAGGAGAAATAAACTTGCTAGAAAGATGGCTTAGTGGTTAAGGGTACTTGTTGCTCTTGCATAGGACCTGCTTTTGGTTCCCAGCACCCATGTAGGGGCTAACAATTGTGTAACTCTGGTTCCAGAGGATCTGATGCCCTCTTCTGGCCTCTGTGAGCCCTGAAAGTATTTGATGAACAGCAGAACCTGAACCTGGAGTTTGCCGATTAAGTAGAAAAGCTGGCCAGCAACCAAAAGAATTCTACTGTTTGCATTTTTCCAACACCTAGCTTTTACATTGAATGCTGGGATTCTGAACAGTCTGAACCATTACATTAACTCAGCCCGCTGGGCTGTGGTAGCGCTTACATTTAATCCCAGCACTTGGGAGACAGAGGTAGGTGGATCTCTGTGAGTTCGAGGCCAGCCAAGTCTACAAGAGCTAGTTCCAGGACAGTCTCCAAAGCTACAGAGAAACCCTGTCTCAAAGCAAACAAACAAAACAACAACAACAAATAACATTAACTCAGCCCAACGCTCTACCCCCCCCCAAGACTCCTGGATAAGCAAGAACAGTAGCCTTTTAGCCTGCCTCTTCTTTATCCAAAGTTTTGCTTTAAAACGTTATATTTACCGGAAATAAGACTCAATATGAGGAAGTTAATGAAAAATTCTGGAATAAACTGCTTTTGAGTTTTAAATTGCACACCATTCTGAGTATTACGATGAACTCCCAAGTTGTCCTGTTCTGTTGCTATCTGTAATACAAACTATCCTTTCACTTGGTGTATTCATGCTGAAACTTTTAGTCACTTCAGTAGTTGTCCTGCTGTCCACGTGTTCAGATAACCGTTTACGTAATAATGATGGAGAAAACATAAGAGCCATGATGCTGGTACCTCAGACATGCTAAAGAAGAGCTCCAAAGTATTTCATTTAAGCCAGAAATTAAAAAAATAATAGTTCTTGCCAGGTGGTGGTGCACAATTTTAACCCCAGCACTAGGGAGGCAGAGGCTTGTGGATCTCTGAGTTTGAGGCCAACCTGTTCTACACAGAGAGTTCCAGGACAGTCAGGGCTTCCCAGAAAAAGCCTGTCTTTAAAAAAAAAAGGAGAAAAAAAAAAAGAAAAGGAAAATACTGAGTTTGTGAAAAAAGAAAAAGATTCATCCTATTTTTTATTCTGCAAAAATACCTTTTCTGGTGGCACTCAAGTAATAATCATAAGCCCTAATCATAATTTTAAAAATTAGGAAAACATTTCTTACATTATTCCTTGATTACTCTTTCTTGTTATAATACTTATTTCCTATTATTTCCTTGTTCTAACAACTTTACTTTACCTTTGAGTAGTAAATTGACCCTGTCTTAAATGAAAGCATTAGTATTGCTTTAAAACCCAGTGGAGTTCTAACATTTTCCATATATGTATATTGCTTTAGATTTTTATTTATTATGCGTATAGTGTTCTGACTGCATGTATGCCTGCAGGCCAGAAGAGGGCACCAGATCTCATTATAGATGGCTTTGAGCCACCATGTGGTTGCTGGGAATTGAATTCGGGACCTCAGGAAGAGCAGTCAGTGCTCTTAACCTCTGAGCCATCTCTCCAGCCCGTATATTGTTTTTTTTTCTCATGATAATTTTTGCGCCCCCCCCCCCCAGAGATAGTTACTCTAGAGACAAAAGCCATGGGGCTGTCTTTTGCAATTGAAGAGGTGGACACTCCCACCTCTTGCAAAAATAGAAATAAAAGGGGGCGGGACAAACCAAATCAAATAGAAGTTTGGAAAAAAAAGGCAGTACAATCTCTTGCTTTCATACATAGGCCAGGAGGGCTTAGCTTTGTTATAGTCTTGATATCTTAAGTCATAGGATTATGTAAAACTTAGATCTGCTAACACTAAATGCTGATAAATAAATGAAACCTTTAGATTTAAGTCCAAATTTAACAAATATTTGAATGCATACTTTAAAATAAAATGTTGCTTATTTTAAAATATTTTTAAAATAAGCAATATATTAATGAATAACACAAACAAGATAATAAGCTAGGCAATTAAGTAAAAAGGTCTAACCTGTTACTGATAAGTACCCTTCAGGGAAATAAAGCTGGGGATGTGCAAGAGCAGTGTGTTCTTTTAACCACTGAGCCATCTCTGACTGATTTTAAGGTTTTTGACTTGAGCAAATGAAAGGATTGAACTGACATTTAACACAGAAAAGAACAAGGAGAAATTATCAGTGGCTTAATTTTGAATATGTCATGTTTGAATTTCCAGTTAGAGTTTAAAAGGAACAAGTTGGTTTGGTTTGGGTTTCAGTGAAATTGAAGTTTGGTTTAGAGATATAAAATTGGACATTGGGGCGGTGGTGGCGCACGCCTTTAATCCCAGCACTCAGAAGGCAGAGGCAGGCGGATATCTGTGAGCTCGAGGCCAACCTAGTCTACAAGAGCTAGTTTCAGGACAGGCTCCAAACAGAAACTTTGTCTCAAAACAAACAAACAAACAAAACCAGAACAACAACAACAAAA
>NW_026068017.1:1067440-1076601 GCF_014885135.2 Alexandromys fortis | reverse complement strand
CCCCCCCCCCACGCTCCTTGAGTCTGAATGTTTTTTTAAATGTAGACAGTGTTATGCCTGCATATATGGCTTCAGGCCAGAAGAGGGCACCAGAATACATAATGGATTGTGTGCTACTATGTGGTTGATGGGAATTGACCTCAGCTGCTCTGGAAGAGCAGTCAGTGCTCTTAACTTCTGAGCCATCTCCTGGTGCATTAGCTTTAAGAGTCGGAAACTATCAGAAACTGATGAAAGAGAATAGAAAATAGTGAGAAATAAAATATTTGGTTGGCCTCTAAGTCAAGCAAAGAAAGTTTCATGTCAGGTAAGGTAGGGATGAAGTTGCCACTGGAGATGAATGGTATTATTGAGGAAGGCAGTTTTAGTGAAATGGGCCAAAACTACATTGGTCTGAGCTTGAGAGAATGAGAGGAAAGTGAGTATAGGAAATGAAAAAAAAAAAAAAACTCTTTAAATCATCGTACCTTAAAGGGCACAAAGAAGCGCCTGAGGTTAGATTGCTTCATTTTTGTTTTGGTTAAGTTGCAGAATTGTTAGTATATTTAATGTTGAGTGACTTTAGTTGAGAGGGAATGATGGACACAGGAGGAAATTGGAAGTTTTGAAATCCTATCTTTGAGAAAACAAAATAGGATCTATCTATTCACTGCCTGTTTTGGAAGCTTTAGCTAAAAGCATGATCTAGAGCAACATGAGAGATGGTAGGGTAGTTACTATATGGGTAGAGAGTCAGAAAGGGTAATATGTAAAATGTAGAAACAGTTTAGAACATGAATAGAGGCTTCTCATGAGCATTAGTCATTGTTTCCCCCCAAGATATATTTTTATAGGGCTAGGCACATGACATAGTGGTTAAGTGGGCTTGTTACTCTTGAAAGAACCTGAGTTCTGGCCCAGCATCAGGGTTGGGCACCATACAGCTGCCTGTAACTCCAGCTCCAGCATATCTGGCACCGTTTGTTCTTCTTCTTGGACTCTTGCATACACATGGTTAGCTCATATGTAATATTTATGTTACTTTTATTTGTGTGTGTGTGTGTGTGTGTGTGTGCGCGCGCGTGCTCACAGGGCTCTTGTTGCTTTTTACTGCTGAGCCATTTTTCTTCTCTATTAATATTTATAAAATCATTATTTTTTTATAATATTTTTTAAATATTTATTTATTATGGATACAATATTCTGTCTGTATGCCTGAAGGCCAGAAGAGGGCGCCAGACCATCTTTACAGATGGTTGTGAGCCACCATGTGGTTTCTGGGAATTGAACTCAGGACCTTTGGAAGAGCAGGCAATGCTCTTAACCGCTGAGCCATCTCGCCAGCCCCTAAAATCATTATTATTGAATGCAAGGACTTAGTACATATTAACTATTTAGTGATCCCTTCAGTCCTACAGCTATCACTTGGAGAGGTAGCTGTAAGATTTTGTGTTTGAAACTTGGAAAGTTTGTATTGCTTGTAAAATGACAATGTGCTTTCTGTAGCTAGTTTATTTTATTCAGCCTTGTGAGTTATTCTTGAAATACTGGCATTTCATCAGTCAGGTGAATGAGTCCAAAACTTCTTTCTAAGTAAGTCTTCTTTACCAAAATGCTGGCCACCACAGGTGCCACTTACATAGCTTATTCCAGAAAGACAGACTTTCATAGTTTTAATTTGAGACAAGATAAATTTTAAGGTCTCTAAGGTGTTTAGTTTTCTCCAATATGTAGACAAAGGTTCTTCTAGTGAAATTGTAACTCTGTAACAAAGTTGAATTCCTTCTAAATACTGGGTCGAAGTAGTAGAGAGACTACATGTGAGGCAATTATAGCTGTAAGACTAAATGTAAAACTGGGGCAGATCACATGAATTTTATAGACATTCTCACTGACTTTGGATATGTATATTTCGTTCCTATTTTGAAATACGATACAGAAAATTAGGGGCTGGAGACTTGACTCAGCAATTATGAGTGCTTACTGTTCTTTCAGAAGACTGAAATTCAGTTGCCAGCACTCACATGGGATGGATCACAATTCCCTGTAAGTCTAGATCCAAGGGAATTTTGCACTTCTTCTGGATTCTCTGGGTACCTACACTCAAGTGTCCCACATTCCCATTATTAAACATTATGAAAATAAATTTTTAGGAGACTGGGGAGGTGGCTCAGTTGTTAAGAGAGAGCACCGACTGTTCTTCCAGAGGATCCAGCCTCATTCCCAGTACCACCCACAGGATAGTTTACAACCATCTGTAACTTTAGTCCAAGGGGAATCTGACACCAGAGGAGGGTGTCAGATTCCCCTGGTATGGTATGCTGCCATCTATGCACTCATATAAAAATTTGAAATGTCTTTAAAAAAATACAGGAAATGAAAATCAGTATCAGTTTAGTGTATGAGCCCAGAACATCTTTTAGAGAGATAATGGTTGATGAAGAGTCAAATCTTAGTGAGATTTTTGTTGGGCTGTTGGGAAAGAAGTGATAGGTCTAAGGTAGAGATTTGTTAAGAAGATTTAGGGTCAAAAATCCTATTAGGAACCATTATAAAGAGGGGTACGTTGATGCACAGTGGTGGCACAGGTCTTTAATCCGAGCACAGAGTTTGAACCATGACTTGAAATCCTCATGGTGGAGGGAGCGAACTAACTCCCACAAGTTGTCCTCTGACCACCACATACTCAAAGTGGCATGTTCACATGTGTATGCACAGACACAAAAGTCAATATTTGTAATTTAAAGTCTTTAATAAAAGTATTTTAAGTATAATTGTGGAACTAATTATTTTAATAAATTATGTTCTCCAAAATATTTCATTTGTTAATGAAATGTTCAGCATTTGAAAACCATTTATTATAAATGAATTAAATGTTTCCTATAGTTTACAAAGACAATAAAATAAGGGAAGGACTATAGAAAGATAAGAAAATTATGATACCAGTATTAATGCGACTACATTTGCAGATTTCAGGTAACAGCATGCTCTAGGTAGGAAAGAGTAATGTCTATCTGTACTGTACTGGATGTAAAACTTCAAGTTAAAATTAAATACAGATAAGTTTCTGAAAGCACAGTTTATATTCCTCAGGCACCCAATGAACTCTAAGAAGTTTGTGGGTTAACTACCACTTGAGAGACATAAGTGGGTGGATCTCTTAGTTCAAGGTCAACCTGTTCTATATTTCAAGTTCCAGGCTAGCCAGGGATGCAGATAGACCTTGTCAGAAAAGTTTATGGTTAGCCAGGTGGCGCACTCGTTTAATCCCAGCACTCTGGAGACAGAGACAGGCAGATAGTGTGAGTTCAAGAACAACCAGGGTTGTTACACAGAGAAATCCTATCTCTTTTTTTTTCATGAAGAAAATGGGGAAACAGTTCAGTATGTAAGAGTACCTGTTGTGCAAACATGAAAATTTGAGTTTAAGACCCCAGAACCGGCCAGGCGGTGGTGTCGCACGCCTTTAATCCCAGCAGAGGCAGAGGTAGGCGGATCTCTGTGAGTTCGAGGCCAGCCTGGTCTACAAGAGCTAGTGCCAGGACAGGCTCCAAAGCTACAGAGAAACCCTGTCTCGAAAAACTTAGAGAGAGAGAGAGAGAGAGAGAGAGAGAGAGAGAGAGAGAGAGAGACCCCAGAACCAACAAAAAGCCAGGCAGTGGCTAAGTGTGCTTGAAACTTGAGTTTCTATGGAGTGGAGACAGATCCCAAGAGCAAACTGGACAGACAGCATGGCTAAAATTTCAAGACTTTTGAGCAGGGTAGCGTGCACCTTTAATTGCAGCACAGTGAAGGCAGGCAGAATCTCTGAGTTCTAGGCCAGCCTGGTATGCATAGATAGTTTCAGCCAAGCCAGGGTACATGGTGAGAACCTGTCGATGAAACAAAACAACCTCTTCATGCCTATGTCCATTTTTTCACTTTACTATTTGGACCTTGTGCTCATTTAAAACTGTTTTCAGGACTAGTTTGACTACACTTGTGATATTGCAACTCCTCCTCCTTCTCCCCCCTCCCCCCCCTTTTTTTTTGGAGGAAGCATTAGCTTTGATTCCCATGCTATGAAGGGATACAGTTCATTCAGGTGAAGTCACAGTGGTAGCTGGTCATATGGTGTCCACCAGAGTCAAGAGAGATGAATGCTAGAGTTACATATGTATGTATGTATGTTTTTGGGAGACGGTTTCTCTGTGTCACCCTGGCTGTTCTGCAACTGACTCTGAGGACCTTGAACTCACAGAAATCTGCCTGTCTCTGACTCCCAAGTGCTGGGATTTAAAAGTGTGTGCCACTTGGCTTTTTTTTAAAATTTATTTTGTTTTTATTTCATGTGCATTGGTGTTTTGCCTGCATGTATGTGCTGTAGGAAGGCTTGGAGCTTGTGGTTATCTGCCTACTGGGGCATGGCCTCTTATACTATATATGTCCAGCCCTTTTATTCCCTCCTTTTTGCCGGCTGCTCGCTTAGATTGTTGAATTGCTGGATTTGATCTATGTCCACAGTTCAAGCAGAGGATTCTGATTTGTGGGTTTACCCCTAAATAAATATTTCTCATTTCTGAGCTAGTGTGGGATTTCTTTCAAACATCCATTCATCACTTGGTTCGTTCATCATGCATAAGGGTGTCAGATCCCCTGGAACTGGAGCACAGACAGCCATGAACTGCCATGTGGTGCTGGGAACTAAACCCGGTCCTCTATAAGAGCCATCTTTCTAGCTCTATTATTATTATTATTGTTGTATTATTTTAAAACTGGGTCTTACTATGTAAACCAGGCTGTTCCTAGAGAGATCTGCCTATTTCTGCCTCCTGAGTACTGGGATTAAATTAATGGTGTGTGCCACCACCCCTTGCTTTTTATTACATTTTTACTTATTTTGTATAGGTCTGTGTATATGTGAGTATGTATGTGCCATGGGCATATGTATAGAGAGGTCAGAGGACAGCTTGTGGAAATCAGTTCTATAATATGAATTCTTGGTTTTGAATTAACAAGCACTCTTATCTTCTGAGCCTTCTCACTGACCTCAGCTCCTAGTTGTTAGAATTTTGGAGGCATTTCAGAAATTTCTTTATTCTGATTTTTAGTCTTTTTATTTTCTAACATTTAATTGAATACTCAATACTTAATTCTAATTCATGATCACTTGAAAGTACTTAGGTTGTAGATCTTAAAAAATGTTCTTATTAAAGGTTTTACCATGTTGTACCCTCTGGCTGACCCTGAACTCTGGATCCAGTGGCTTCTATCTTCTAGGGTGATGGGATAAGAGCTGTAGGCTACCATATCTGGCTAGAATGTGAATCTGTCTTTAGATTCTTGTAATGTTTCATTTTTAACTCAATGAGTTTTAAAAGTGTTTATATTCACCTGGTAAACATTTGTCTAACCTTTTACTTTTGACTTCTCAAAGTCTCCTTTGTAGGTTTGTCTCAGATAGACCCCATATAACTTGGATCAAGGTTACTCTTTTTTTGGACCCTATTTAAGATGCTTTTATTCATTCATATGTGTAAATGTGGGTTTACTTCTGTAATATTAGTCTTTTTGTTGTTGTTACCTGTGATTCTGCTTGGTTTTCATCATCTTTTAAAGCTACTTGTTTATTTGTTCTCATTCTTCTCATCTTACAAACATTTTATTTAATTTTGTTTATGATACCATCAATTTTTGAATGCTTTATTATTTTGTAATAAAGCTACTATGTAATAAACTGCTAACATGGTTAAATGCTATTAAGCCATGGCATATCATCAGTTGTAATATGCATACGATTTCAAAATAAATCAGATAACTAAAATGTGAAAAGGGTGCATTTTAGACTTGATGAACTTGGTAGTTTGTAGATCTGTGGTTATTACTCTAAAGCTGAGGCCTTCACTTCAGTCTATTATATTAATCAAGTAGATTTTCTGTTTCTCTCTCTCTCTCTCTCTCTCTTTCTGAGTTTTTGAGACAGGGTTTCTCTGTAGTTTTAATGTATTTTATGGTTTATTTAACTTTATTTTATGTGCATTGGTATGAAAGTGTCAGAATCCCTGGAACTGGATCTTCAGACAGTTGCGAGCTGTCATGTGGGTTCTAGGAATTGAACCCAGGTCCTCTGGAAGAGCAGTCAGTGCTCTTAACCGCTGAGCCATCTCTCCAGCCCTTCTCTGTAGTTTTGGAGCCTGTCCTGGAACTAGCTCTTGTAGACCAGGTAGGCCTCGAGTTTGGACCACACCTCCAACGCAGTGGGTGAGGGAAGTGCAGAGGCCCACCTGCCTCTGCCTCCTGAGTGCTGGGATTAAAGGCATGTGCCACCACTGCCCACCCCCCCACTCTCTCTCTCTCTCTCTCTCTCTCTCTCTCTCTCTCTCTCTCTCTCTCTCTCTCTCTCTCTCTCTCTCTCTCTTTCTCTTTTTGTGTACCTTGGGTTTTTTAAATTTTCTGCTGTATTCTCAACATTCTTATGTTGCAAATACCATTCATGGCTTTCAAAGTGAAAGGATGTTTTGTCTGTTGACAGAATTTGGAGCTATATTTTCCTTCCCTTGATACCCAATGGACTGTTCCTGTATCTTTTCGCATATAGGGTTACGGTAGCGAAGTCTGGGGCCAGCCTGACTATTTTTTTCCCTTTGTAGGTGACCTACTTCTGCCTGGGTATTGGCAGATTTCTTTCTTTATCCTTGAAGTTCAATAACTTCATCAGAATGTATCTCGGTCTTGGTGTGATTCTCTATTACATTTCCTGTTAATGGTAAGCCATTTCAACCTGAGTTCAGGAAAGTTTCTTAGATTTCTTTTAATATGCTTTAATTTTTAGATTTCTTTCATAAGCATCAGTTTTATAATTGCTCATCTTCATTTCCTGTTTTTCATTTCATTATTTTCTAAATGCTTCCTTTGTTCTATTGTGATGTATGTTCTTTCCTTTTTTAAAAAAATATTTTTATTTTATTGCTGTTTCCCTGTGTTTATCTGTCTGAGGATGTTGGATCTTGGAGTTAGAGATAGTTGTGAGCTGCCTTGTGGGTGCTGGGAATTGAGCCTGGTTCTCCTAGAAAGTAGTCAGTGCTCCTAATCACTGAGCCATTTTCCAACCCGTTTGTTATTTTCTTGACAGTTTTCCTAATTTTATTTTCATCAGTATCAGCACTGCTGCTTACTGGTTATAATTGTGTTTTATTTTGCTTATTGTTTTGTTTTTTCATTTTGTCAGTAGCTTCACTACTTCATTTACTTTATGTATGTCTGTGAGCAGGCTTTTTGCATTGTTGCTTTGTTTACAAATGCAACTACTTGTAAAAAAAAGGTAAAACTATTGATTTTTGAGAAGTTGGGTTCAAAACAGTTGCAGAGAAGTCGTGTTAAAATCTGTTCCCCAAGAACACAAAATAAATGGTTAATAAATGGTTTTGATCAAGTCTGTGCCAGCTGCTGTGTTTTGTTAATGATATGAGATCTGGAAAAAGTTTAATGGTATTTCTTTCTGAATATGTATAAAGTGCTTTTTGCACATAGTAGAATTCTGTTTGCCAGGTGTGTTTCTGTGTATCAGGAAAGAGTACTTAATTACTTTTTACTGATAATCATTGAAAGTCAATAAAGGCTATTTTTTTATTTAGCAATTTACCATGTAGACTAGAAGAAATTCTTTGAATATGACTTATGTATTCTTTGCTATCCATGTGTACCACAATGAAAAGATCTTCTGTAAGAATTTCTCCTGAATGCCATTTTGCTCTTTGTGTTATTCTGGGGAGTGGGGGGCATGAAGATGGTGAAAAATGTGCTCCTGATTTTTATTCAGAGTTGAAGGCAATAGTGGACATTGGGGCTGTGGCAAGTTGTGGTTAATGAGTGAGATTATTACTGTGACTTTAAATAAAAAAGGTCATCTTACCTGTTGATGGAACAGGTCCTCTCATGAGCAAGTTTGTGTTCATTCTCTGTCTCCTTCCTTCTGAGATGCAAACATTTTTTTTGTTACTGAAGATGTTAGCAGGGATTATGCCAGAGTTTTGCATATGGAGATTATTAGCTCAGCAAATTACTCAATAGCTGGAATTAGAATTTGAGAGTGCAAATTGTAGCTCATCTCCATCAATTACACTTGTCAGACTTTAAGGATTCCAAACTATTGTGCTTAATATATCAGTAATGCAGTTTCTTTCTATGATATGGCCTTTTTTTTTTCTTTTTAAACTAAACCATCAGTTCATTAACCATTTATTGTCAGAGATAATAGATTCTGGGGCTTCTGTAAAACACAAGTTTATATTCCTTTAGAGTTAGCATTCTAGTTGGAGATTAATTAAACGTAATTTATAGAAAGTAGTAGAATAAGTGGAAAGTAAAAGAGGACAAAGAAATAAAATTTAAGAGTATGAGAGTAATTAGGGTGATATTTGGTTGAAGAATGTTCACTGAGGGAGTGAATCTGTAAAGGGCACAACAAGCACAGCATCTGCAAGGGAAGATAGGCTTAAGTATTGCAGGAAAATGAAAGAGACAGTAGCTGAACCAAGAGACAGAAGGTTAGAATGGGATGCTGGTATAAATTCTGAAAGACCTCGGTAGACCTTCACCAAGTGGTCAGGCCACCCTATGATTAGCAGCATGATTTGGATTTGCAGGGTTTTCTCTGGTTGCTAGATTGATCATAGAAACAATAAGGAAGGTATTTTTGCCTAGCATCCAGAATATCCATTCAAGCTAATATTTATAGCTGAAATGAAACTTTCACCAACAATACTGCTATTTTAGTTTTGTTTTCTGTTAGAAAAAGAAATTCTGGCTGGGCTGTGGTGGCACACGCCTTTAATCCCAGCACTCAGGAGACAGGCAGGTGAATCTCTTTGGAGTTGGGGTTAGCCTGGCTTACAAAGAGAGTTCAAGAACTGTCAGAGTCATTATACAGAGAAACAAACCCTTTCTTGAAAAACTAAAAAAGAAAAAAGAAAAAAAAGAGAAAGAGAGAAGTTCTGGTCAAATCACAATAGATTTGTTTGATTGCACTTTTTTTTTTTTTTGGTTTTTCGAGACAGGGTTTCTCTGTGGTTTTGGAGCCTGTCCTGGAACTAGCTCTTGTAGACCAGGCTGGTCTCGAACTCACAGAGATCCACCTGCCTCTGCCTCCCAAGTGCTGGGATTAAAGGCGTGTGCCACCACCGCCCGGCTTTGATTGCACATCT
>NW_026068017.1:1055201-1056399 GCF_014885135.2 Alexandromys fortis | reverse complement strand
TCTCTGTAGTTTTTGGTGCCTGTACTGGAACTAGCTCTTGTAGACCAGGCTGGCCTCGAACTCACAGAGATCCACCTGCCTCTGCCTCCCGAGTGCTGGGATTAAAGGTGTGCGCCACCACCGCCCGGCTCTCATTCTTTAAATTAGGCAAAACTCAACACTTTGAAAGTAACATTACTTTGGAGAGGGAACTTTTTTATGACATCCTTTTCTTTATTCTCTATTCTTCTGCATTCTTTCCATTTATTTATTTATTATACAATATTCTGTCTGCGTGTATGCCTGCAGGCCAGAAGAGGGCACCAGATCTCATTACAGATGGTTGTGAGCCACCATGTGGTTACTGGGAGTTGAACTCAGGACCTTTGGAAGAGCAGGCAATGCTCTTAACCACTGAGCCATCTCTCCAGCCCCCCTTCCGCATTCTTTTTATGTTCTTTTTTCCTACAGCTGATATAACCCAATCAAGTTTTTTCAGGTGATATGGTAATTACAGTGTGGTTCCATTCTGTTTTTCAAGTGAATGATAACAATGAATATATAAAACAAACAGTAAAAATAGCATGTTTTTCATATCCCTTTCATGATTAAACATTTTACATATTACAGGTGAAAAGAAATTATCACAGTAACCCACATACATTCATACCCAAACACTTGTTTTAGGTTAAGTGAGAGATTTTCTTCAGTCTTTTACTGGCAGGTTTCATTTTGCAGTTACAAAGAAAGGGCCAATTACTTTATTGCTTATCTCTTAAAGGAATCAAAAACCTAAACTTTTATATACAAAAATCAGTCAGCTCTACTTTAAATCTTTGGGGTACATATCCACTCATCAATAGTTTCTTGTATTAGGAGATTGAGGGGAAAATGTGCAGAAGGAATTAGTCATCACCTTTGATCACCAACCAACCCTAGCAAGGAAAGTACATCAGCTAGCAACAATTGGGCTGCTTTTGTATTTTTGAGCTCAGTTGTGTATCCTTGTAAACTTGAGATTGTTTTCTGGGGTTATTTGTCTTAAAGCTATTATCAAAGTATCTGATATATCCTGAGGCTATTTCAAAGCTTTGTTTCAGCTAATGATGCACACTGAAACCTGTGACTGTATCTTTCCAGCATTAAGATGAAAGGAATTTGAGCTACCCTGGCTCCTGGGACTCACCTGGTTTTGCGTTTTTTTTTTTTTTTTTTTTTA
>NW_026068017.1:1019919-1055044 GCF_014885135.2 Alexandromys fortis | reverse complement strand
TTTTTTTTTTTTTTTTTTTTTTTTTTTTTTTTTTTTTTTTAAACCCTTGCTATGGCCTATGCAGCTCCTTAGATGAATTTCATAGGTCCTGGCTGTGTAGCATTTCCTTGTATTTATTTTTGTTCACCAAAACTCTGTAAAAGCTAACATTATTATTATCAGCAGATAGTACAGTTTAGGGAAGAATCATCTTCAATTCACAGATAAAAATGCCCAGTAGAAGGGGATATCTCCATGATATAAACACACTACATTACACACATCATACTAGATGCCAGAGAAAGATAGTGGCAGCAAACATGAAAAGGCAGAGCAGAAGCAAAAGACATCTCTGGTTCTGTGGTCTTGGTCTAGGGGACTGCCTAACCGAGATTCACCCATCACAGGGATTCCTCCTGGTGGGCTGACACCTGGAACCTCAATTGCCACCTACTGCTCCTCAGACATGGCCAGCCACCGGGAGCTTTCCCTAAATGGACTCTTTCTGCTAATGCTGTGCTAGTCTTCATTCCATCTCAAGATGTTGTCACTATTTCTCAGAAAGAAACCCCAGACTGAGGAAAACTAAACAGTCAGCTTCTCCCTGCTATCAGTAAGTGCCTTGTAGCTGGGCACCTAATTAACTAAATAAAAGCATCCAAGACAGTTGAATTTCTGACCAGTCAGGCTTGAAGCCATATGCTATCAATATTGCATGTTTAATTTTAGTGCTCATGTTAGATGTCTGTTTCTACATCCATGTCAGAAAGCAATAACACACAGAAACTGTTGGAAAATGTTTTGTTTCTACTCTATAGAATGATTTCTTAAAATGCATAGACAAATTATAACATTCTTTTTTTTCATACACCTTAAACATATCTTTTTTTTTTAAGTTCCCCCCCCCCCAAGTTTTCCAAGTCTCTGGCTGCTCTGTTTGCATGTACATAAAATAGGAGGTGATTTTTTCCCTGTCTGCCTGCCCTTGGCACATGATTTTAAGATTTTTTTTTTTTCGAGACAGGGTTTCTCTGTGGTTTTGGAGCCTGTCCTGGAACTAGCTCTTGTAGACCAGGCTGGTCTCGAACTCACAAAGATCCGCCTGATTTTAAGATTTTTTTTAAATTGATTTTTATTCAGCTCTACATTTTTCTCTACTTCCCTCCCTACCTCTCCCCTCCCCTTCAATCCTCTCCCAAGGTCTCCATGCTCCCAATTTACTCAGGAGATCTTGCTTTTTTCTACTTTCCATGTAGATTAGATTCATGTACATCTCTCTTAAGAGTCCTCATTGTTGTCTAGGTTCTCTGGGATTGTGATTTGTAGGCTGGTTTTCTTTGCTTTATGTTTTAAAACCACTTATGAGTGAGTATATGTGATAATCGTCTTTCTGGGTCTGGGTTACCTCACTCTATGATATTTTCTAGCTCCATCCATTTGCCTGCAAATTTCAAGGTGTCGTGTTTAGCTCCTTTACAGTCAAAAAACCACAGACAGCAGACTTTACTGGTGGTAATCCAATTCCTTTGGGGAAGAGACTACCTTAGTTTTATTGTCCTGACATTTTAGACTGTTTCTCTCTCTTCCTCACCCGTTCTCTTCCTACCTTCCTTTCTTTTTTGGAGACAGTTTCTATTATATAGTCTTTGATGTTTTAGAACTTTCAGTGTAGAGCAGGTTGGCCTTGAATTAGTAAGATCTTCCTGATCCTGCCTCCAGAGTGCAGGGATTAAAGGCGTGACTTATTTTAGGCTGTTTTAAAGCAACTTTCCCACCTCCCCACCCCCACCCAAATGTACCTATAGCCAAATGTGGTAATGCATACCTGTAATCTTAGTACTTCTACAATTCTAGCTTTTGAGAGGCTGAGGCAGGAGGAGCACACATTCCAAGGCTAGTCCTCAAAGAGATACGCCTGCCTACGCCTCCTAAGTGCTGGGATTAAAGGTGTGCACCACCACCACCTGGTAACTCTTAAATTTAAATTAACCCATATTTCTTATCTATGCTCAGTATACTCATCTTAGTAGCTTTTCTCAGTATACTCATCTTGCTTCTCCTGACTCCATGCTTCTTCATCCCAGCATCCGTAATTTGGTTTTCCCACCTATACTTCCTGCTTGGGTACCTGCCAGTCAGTTCTTTTTATTTATTTATTTTTTTAAAGATTTATTTGTTTATTATGTATACAGTATTCTCAGTACTCTGCCTGCAGACCAGAAGAGGGCACAGAGCTCATTACAGATGGTTGTGAGCCACCATGTGGTTGCTGGGAATTGAACTCAGGACCTTTGGAAGACTAGGCGGTGCTCTTAATCACTGAGCCATCTCTCCAGCCCTGCCAGTCAGTTCTTTATTAACCAATGAGAGTAATATCTAGTTACAGTATACAGAATTATTATTCCACACTCTCTCAACTGTGGGCTCCTGTAAATTGAAAATAAAGAGGGAAGAACCAATCTGAACAAAGCAAAACCAAACTTCAACAGTGTAACAACTCATTGGCTAATAACTGAGACTCACGAATGATATTCTGGGCTCCTCTAAGGGAACTCCATCTTTTTCAGCTCCATCTTCTTGTAGCACACAGAGTTTGTCTTTTAGGCTCTGACTGGCTCCAGTCCTTTGCTGGTGCTATTCTTGGTGGTTATCTCATGGTACTGGCATCTCCAAAATGCTGGAGTCTTTCGCTGCAACTGCTCGCATTTTGACCACTTGCCTTTTTTGGGCTTTCTTCAGCATCTCTGGATGACCCTTTTAAGTCCTGGACCTTCATCTGCTACTGAGTCTTCACCTTCACCTTCACCAATGGCCTCTCCTGGCCTTTTAAAGTGCCAAGCCTCAGCTGCTTTCCATAATCCTTTGCCTTTAAAACCAGTACCACCTGGATGACTCTAAACATTAACAATTTCTGCTCCTAGCACAAGGTACAATCTTGATCACCTATGAAACACAGCTTCTGTGTGCTGATTCTGAGTGTACACTTCCCAGAAGGTTTCACGTCAGTGATGCTGGTCTCTTCATAACACTGATTTCTTAGCTCCATCTAACCAGCATCAATAGTTCCAGCAGTACAAAGGTTTTTACTTCAGTGGTTCTGGTCTCTTGTTAATCACTGCTGATCAGAATGACAGAATCTTTTCTTTAAAAAAAAAATTATTATGCATACATCGTGCTGTTGGCATATATGCCCACATGCCAGAAAAAGGGCGCCAGATCTCATTACAGATGGTTGTGAGCCACCATACGGTTGCTGGGAATTGAACTCAGGTCCTCTGGAATAGCAGCCAATGCTCTTAACCTCTGAGCCATCTCTCCAGCCCAAATGTCAGAATAATTCAAATAGCAAATGGTCCCATAGAGTCTTTAAACTTTTCTCTGACACTTCACAAGCCAGGCGTCCTTTGTCTGCACTGATCTCAACATTATCTTCCAAGCTCCTACAGAACAGCCCACTGAGCTCTCAACATGATTTTTCTAGCCTTAAGTTCCAAAGTCCTTTCACAATCCTCCCCAAAACATGTTCGGTCAGGTTTATCACAGCAATACTCTATTATTCTGGCACCGACTTGTCTTAGTTAGGGTTGTTATTAATATGATGAAACACCATGACCAAAACAACTTGAGAAGGAAGGAGTTTATTTATTTGATTTACACTTTCATATCACTGTTCCATCATCAAAGGAAGTCAGGACAGGAACTCAGAGCAGAAACCTGGAGCAGGAGCTGATGCAGAGGCCATGGTGGGGAGCTGCTTACTGGCTTGCTCCCATGGCTTGCTCAGCCTGTTTTTCTATAGAACCCAGGACCACCTGCCAAGGGGCGGCGCCCCACCTACAATGGACTTGGTCCCTCCACCCCCATCAATTACAAGAATATTGGTGTAGAAGCAGCGTAGTTGGCGAGGGAACAGGACAGGGAATTCTGTCCAAGATTTTAGACATTGCTATATCTCTTGTTAGTTAATATTTGTTAATTCACCGGACATCTATTATGTTAATTAAGTTCAAAAAGGCATTGAAGTGCTTTTTTTTGGTGGGAGGGGGGGTTGAGACAGGGTTTCTCTGTAGCTTTGGCGCCTGTCCTGGAACTAGCTCTTGTAGACCAGGCTGGCCTCGAACTCACAAAGATCCGCTTGCCTCTGCCTCCCAAGTACTGGAATTAAAGGTGTGAGCTGCCACCACCACCCTGCTGAAGTGCCTTTATAGATACTCCAGTATGTTAGAATATACTGTAATTTCAGCTTGTACATTTATTTAATAAATTTGTGAAACATTTTTTTCTGTTTGTTTATTATGTTGTCTTGCCCTAGCTCTCAGCAGGGCAGCCAGAGTAACCAACATTATTCTAATGGAGGCCTTGAGGTCCTCACTCTGTAAAAGTATGGCTTTCATGTTAGGGAAATTTAATGTTTTGGATCCATTTGAAGTTATTTCTGCTTTCTATGTCTTTAACAATGAGACTAAAATGGACTGTTCACATAGGGAGAAGCTCCACAGAAGCCACAGGAAGAACTTGCATAGACATAAATTCACATAAATAAAAAGAAAGTCTTTGTTCAGTTTGGCCTGAAACTTAACTATGTAGCTTAGCTTTCCCTTGAAGATCTTTCTGTGTTAGTCTCCTCAGTGCTGGGATTACAGGCATGAACCACCACACCTATATTTTAAAAATCATTTTTATGTATATAGTTCATGACCAATGCCTTTATAATCCTAGCACCCAGGGAGGCAGAGGTAGAGATAGGTATATCTCTCTGAATTCAATGCCAGCTTGATCTGCATAGCCAGATCCAGGTCAGCAATTGCACTTATCCACTGAGGTATCTCTTTAGCCCCACTTTTTAATTTACTATTTGTGTTAGGTGTGTGCAGAGGCCAGAGGACAACTTGCCTGAGTAAGGTCTCTCCTGCCATATGGGTTCTGGGGATTGAACTGAAATATCAAATAGTCAAGCTTTGGCAGTAAAAGCATCTTTACCTGAGTCTTTTAACATTCAGAAGTAGTGTTAAGTGAGAAAAGTCAGGAGTCTCAAGTTTGGAGTGAGGAGTAAATGGAGTGGTTGGTTGAAATTCCCAGAACATATCAAGTGTTACATGACATATATTACCAGGGAGACGTTAACTCATGCCTACTTAACACAGATAGGGAGGGGACTGATGATAGATCAAAGTACATATACCAACAAAGTCCAACTTGAAGTCACTTACAGGAATGTGGGTGAGGGCTTATTTACAGAAGAATGTTTGACTCAGATGATGCCAGAGCTCACTCTATATCCTACTAGCAACTCAACAGGTTAGAGGGTGTCCTTTCTAGTTTCTTCTGGGCAGATCAGTTGGTTCCTGCCTCTTCTAGATTGTTCAGCAGGTATAAGAGTAATTCTCAGCAGTCTTTACTGCTTATATACTCTTATATACTCTTGGGAAGGAAGGGCCTAGTGAATCTAGTTAGTTTCAGGGACTTCCTGAAGGTTTTTAAAGTTTATGCCCAGAGTTTAAGGAGCTTCCCTGTTGGATGCAATGTTTCACTTTTTTTATTTTTCAAGACTGTTTTTTCGTAGCTTTGGAGCCTGTCCTGGAACTAGCTCTTGTAGACCAGGCTGCCCTCAAACTCACAGAGATCCGCCTGCCTCTGCCTTCTGAGTGCTGGAATTAATGGCATGTGTTACCATCGTCTGTCTCTCTGGTAACATTTTTAAATGTCCCGTTTCCCCCTTTTCACATTTCATGTCTTAAAAGAGTTTTCCTTCAATTTGGAAATTTTTAATATAGGAAGAAGCTGTTAAACAACTCGAATGTCAGGAGTCCAGATTAGTAGAGATGTTTAGAAAAAAATCTTGTAGAAAAAGGTTGGTCTGTCAAAGCAGTTTGTTACACCCTTGAGAAAACAGGCTCAGAAAGGCCTTCTCTTTAAAAAAAAATTGTAGTAAAATATTTTTACCATATATTCTCCTATATATGTATATAGTTTGGTAGCGCAGCTTTTTAAAAACTTAATTGATTCTTCTGAATTTCCTATTATGCACCTCAATCCCACTCATCTCCCCATCGCTCCATATTCACCCTCTGCTGTTGCAACCTTTCCCAAAAGAAAACAAAGAATAATAAAAATAAAACAAACCAAAAAAAACCCATCTCACCATAGAAGCTGTGGTGTGTCACCTCGTCTGTCTTTTTGCCCAAACAGCTTTACTTGTAGACATTCATTGCAATGAGTCATTGATTAGTTTGACACCCCCTGGCATCTGCTACACCATCAATACTGGATCCTCACCAGGACTCATTCCTTTTAGATGTCCTGTTGTTGCCCTGTGTCATAGAGATCCTGCAGAACAGCTTTATATACCTGTGTTTTTTTTTTTTTTTTTATTTTTAAATGCTGCAAGATCCCCGGTGGCAGTAGGCAGCAGAAATGTTGTAGGTCCCAAATGGTGGTGGCTGGCCATGTGTTGGCAGGCAGCGGGCTCTGGGAGCAGCCAGTCCCAGGCAGAAATGGCTGCCGGTCCCAGAGCGGTGGCCTGACCGGTGGTGGCGGGCCATGTGGTGGCAGACAGCGGGCCCTGGGAGCAGCCAGTCCCAGACAGAGACGGCTGCTGGTCCCTGAGCAATGGCTGGTCCCAGGCAGGGAGACGCGTGACGGGCGGGCAGAAGACAGAAACATGGATAGACACGACATGCAGGGTGAGGTTGAATGTTTATTCAGGGGGTTATGGAGGAGGAAGGGTGAAGGGGGGGACAGAAAGGGAGGGAGAGAGAGAGAGGAGGAGAAAGAGACAGAGAAGGGGGGAAGCAGAGAAGTGGGGAGAGAGGCAGAAGCGAAGCTGCCTCTCCGAGAGGAAGATGGAAAAGAGAGCCAGCTCAGGCCAGAAGATGAAGATCAGCCTGCCTCAGCAGAGGGGGGGGGGAGTGGGCATGGCTTGTCTCTTAAAGGGACCAAAACCATAACAATACCGAGAGATGGTATGTCCTGGTCTGGTACACCATAGTCAGGTTGTATAAGCAAGTAGGTAATGAGGCCATAAATTTTGTCAAGCGAATCCTTTTGGCAGAATATTGGAAAGCCTTTACAGACTGGTTTTGCTTGTCTTCTCCGTGTTCCAAATATCTTTTGGTTAGGAAGTCAGCTTGCTGTAGCCTACTATTAGCGTGAAAGAAAAATATTCTAATGGTAAGTAGTTTTAATGTCCTTTGTACTTTTACACGAAGTGGTGCTGCTCAGGGGTCAAAACAAAACAAAACAAACAAAAAAAAAAGCCAATGTCACCTTGAAATTTGCATGTAAATGGCTGGAACTAGAGAAAACCCCCTTGAGTGAGGTAACTCAGACCCAGAAAGATAAACAAGAGACCGAAATTGAAAGATGTTGTGTGTACTCACTCTGCAGTGTAAAGCAAAAATGTGCAACAGATATTGAACCTATAGTTCATGATCCTAGAGAAGCTAAGTAACAAGGTGAATTCTTAAGAAAAACATACATAGATACAACTAGAAAGGGGGAAATAGACATGATTGCCTAACAGATTTGGGAGCATGGGGGTGGGGAAAGAAGGGAGGGTGGAAGGAGAGGAGGAGGGGGAGGAGGGGAAGGAGAAGGACTTGAGGAAATGGGATAGTCAAGATGGAGGAAGGACAGAGGTGAGAGCAAGGAATGAGATATTTTGGTTAAGGGAGCCATGGGACTAGCAAGAAACCTGGCACTAGAGAAATTGCCAGGAATCCACAAGGATGACCCCAGCTAAGACCCTAAGCATTAGAGGAGAGGGTGCCTGAACTGGCCTTGCCCTGTAGTCAGACTTAAATATCTTAAATGTTGTCAGAGAACCTTCATCCAGCAACTGATGGAAACAGAGGCAGAGACCCGCAGTGGAGCACTGGGCTGAACTCCCAAAGTCCAGGTGAAGAGTGGGAGGAGTGAGAATAGGATCAAAGAGGTCAAGACCACGATGGGGACACCCCACTGAAATAGTTTACCTAATGGGAGCTCACCAACTCCAGCTGGACAAGGAAGGAACCAGCATAGGACCAAAATAGTCCCTCTGAATGTGGGTGACAACTGTATGGCTGGGGCAGACTGTGGGACCTATGTCAATGGCACCAGGATTTATGCCTACTGCTTGTACTGGCTTTTAGGGAACCTATTCTCTTTGGATGGATACCTTGCTCATCTTTGATATAGTAGGGAGGGTCGTGGACCTTCCTCAAAAGCAATGTGCCTTATCCTCTCTGAAGAATGGATGGGAGGTGGTTTGGTGGGGTGGGTAAAGGGAATGGAAGGAGGGGAGGGAGAGGGAACTGAGATTGGTTTGTAAAATGAAAAAAGATAGTTTGTTTCCTTATAAAAAAAATCAATAAGGATGATTATGCTTTTTAAATCTGTAGTAGGAATGTAATAAAATCTTTGCAGTAGCATTGTCTATTAGTTACTTGTCTATTGCTGTGATAAAACACCATGACCAAGGCAGTTTATAAAAGGAAGTGTTTAATTGGGCTTACAGTTCCAGAGGGTTAGAATTCTTAATGGTGTGAAGGCATGATAGCAGGAACACCTGAGAATTTAAATCTTGAATAGCAAGGAGGAGACAGGAAATACATAACTAACCTCAAAACCCACCCCTAGTGACAAGCCTTTTAGAATAAGGCCACACCCCTAATACTTTCCAAATAGTTCCATGATCTGGGAACCAAATATTTAAGCTGAGCCTCTGAAGGCCATTCTCATTCATACCACCACTGATATTTTTCTAGTATTGATTTAATTAATAAAGATTGAGGAAAGGAATGCTTTGGTAGTTAGAGAAACACCACTTCCTGTGTTAGTGTGGGAAATTATTTTGGTAAGCCATACCAGGGGCAAACACTGTTAAAAGTGAGCTAGATACTGGACATTTTTTTGCCTTGCTTTTACATTATTTATACAAAATAAGCAATGGACACAGTAACATGCTGGTTAACAAAAAAAGCACAGAAAGTGTGTACAAATGTTTGAGACTAGGATACATTGACAAGAGTGAGAAACAGTGCTAAATTTTCAAGGATACTTTATACATATATGCTAATTTCTGAATTTACGTGCTTACATTATAAAATTTCACTAGACTTCTACTGAGAAATGCAACAATGAGATAATTAGGATTGTACAGTGAAGTGCTCAAGATAGAAGTTTGAGTTTGGAGCCCCATACCCTTAAAAAAGCTTGGTGCAGTAATACACATGTGTAGTCCCAGCATTGGAGGACACAAGTGGATCCTAAATGGACCACTAATGAGACAGAATAGCTGAAAAGGTCGGAAATTAGATAAGTCATGTATAAAACTATTACCTATAATCCTTTGTCTTTACTGCACCAAATTCCTGTCAACAGTAAAGTGCTTATGTGTATTCTTTCTAGTAGCCTGCAACATAGTTTGGAATTAGTGAAAGGTATGTGTGCATAAACATAATAAAATTGAAATAGTTAATATCTTAATGGTATCTTTAAAAATCTATTTAAAAGTGCCTGGGCGGTCGTGGCTCATACCTTTAATCTCAGCACTCTGGAGGCAGAGTCGGGCAGATCTCTGTGAGTTCGAGGCCAACCTGGTCTACAGAGTGAAGTCCAGGACAAGCCAGGATTGTTTCATGGAGAAACCCTGTCTTAAAAAACCAAAACCAAACCAAACCAAAAAACCTATTCAAAAGTAAGAACACAAGCCTCGTGTTTTAAAATACAGTATTTGTTTTATCTGTTTGCTTTGTTTATTTGATTAGTAAACTCTTTGAGACAGGTTTTCTCTGTGTAGCTGCCTTGTCTGACCTGAAACTCACTCTGTAGACCAGGCTGGCCTCGAACTCACAGAGATCTGCCTGCCTGTGCTTCCTAAGTGCAGGTATTAAGGATGTGTGCCACTACTGCCCAGCTACAGTGTAATTCTTGACTTTAGCTGTTTTTTGTTTGCATGTTAGCTTGTACATTACTTTCTTGTTGCTGTGACAAAATAATTGATAAAACAACTTAAGGAAGCTGTGTTTATTTCAGTTTATGGTTTATCAAGTGTGTTCATGCCGGGAAAAGTGTAATTGCTGGCGTTTGACTGTGGTACAGTGATGAGTGGGAGGGAGTATGAATCCTATTACTCTGCTTGCTGTCTCCATTTTTCATTTTTATGCAGCCTTGGAACCACAATTCCTGGAGTGGCCCCAACCACATTCCATGTTAAACTGTTTTGGGAACACTCTCAGACACACACCAGAGGTGTGTCTCCTAAGTGATTCCAAGTTGAAGTAGGTTGACAAATGAATATGGACCTGATATCAGTATATGAAGTTACAGGTTTTGAACTAACAACACTTGCTTACCAGCTCTTTGATGACCCTTTGTTATTAGCCTTTCTTTCTCTATCCTGCTAGTTTTTGTCTCTGTTCTTGTTTTTTGTCATCATCCACTCTCCATGCCAAAGCATTATTTAGAAAAATCTCACGATGCCATTGCTATTTCTGTAGGCACCAGCTATTCCTGTTGAAAGCTGTGGCAGACAGAGGGGTCAGTACACACAAGCAGAAGAGACAGAGCTTCTGTTCTCTTTGTGCTCAGAGGCTTGTGGTCCACACAGGAACTCCATCCTATGTGTATCTAGAGGCATCATGGCAAATAGGTAGTTATTAGTGTAAGTAAGAGTTGATAAAATGTAGCAATTCCAATGCAAAGGTGCTTTTGGTTCTTTATAAAGGAATTATAAAGGCTATAGTAAAAACTTAATATTCTTGATTTGATTTGACTTTGTTTTCTTTGAATTAAAATTCCTGGAGAATTGGCCTTAGTTATTTTCATCTTCACAGGCTCTCTTAAAACCTATGTAGAACTGGGCGATGGTAGCTCATGCCTTCAATTCCAGCATTCGGAAGGCAGAGGCAGGTGGATCTCTGTGAGTTCAAGTCTAGCCTGGGCTACAGAGTGAGTTCCTGGACAGGCTCCAAAGCTACAGAGAAACTCTGTATCAAAAAAGCAAAAACACCCCCCCCAAAAGAACAGAACACACACACACACACACACACAGAGAGAGAGAGAGAGAGAGAGAGAGAGAGAGAGAGAGAGAAATCAAGACAAAACTTACCTAGAATGCTAAGACCTGCTTGGATCCTAGGGTAGATGTAGGAAGACAATACAATTCCATCTGGATAGTTCGCTGTACCTGTGTCTTGTAGTATGGAAATGTGGTCATGAGACAGCATTTTTATAGTTTTTATGGTTTATGACTTCTATATGCTCAAGTTCTGTAATTGTTGGAGAAAAACTGCTTTAAAGTTTTGATTGAAATTTTCTTTTTCCACAGAACTCAACAAAAACCCAGTGGAAGGCTTTTCAGCAGGTTTAATAGACGACAATGATCTCTATCGGTGGGAAGTTCTTATTATTGGTCCTCCAGATACACTTTAGTAAGTATACTAGAATTGACATCTTCAAATAGTTACTCCTTTAACTAGAATTAAAACTTAATTTTGAAAATTGAAATTTTTTTTTGTTGGTTTGTTTTTGTTTTTCACGGTAGGGTTTCTCTGTGTAGCTTTTGGAGCCTGCCCTGAAACTAACCAGGCTGGCCTTTAACTCAGAGATCCTCCTGCCTCTGCCTTCTGAGTGTTGGAATAGAAGGCGTGTACTACCACCGCCCAGCTGAAAATTGAATGTTTTTTAAAGGAGTAAGCAAAGTGATTGTATCTAATGTCATTTGTGTTCAGTTTGGTCACATTTAGAGCCTTTGTGTTATGCTTGAAGCTCCTAATAACTAAAACCTTTTCTTTTGGATCTATCTATCTATCTATCTATCTATCTATCTATCTATCTATCTATCTATCTATCTATCTATCTATTTATTTTTTGGTTTTTCAAGACAGGGTTTCTATGTGGCTTTGGAGCCTGTCCTGGAACTAGCTCTGTAGACCAGGCTGGTCTCGAACTCACAGAGATCCGCCTGCCAGGTGTGCGCCACCATCGCCCGGCTCTTTTGGATTTTTGAGGCATGGTTTCTCTGTGTAACAGTTCTGGCTCTTGTAGAACTTGCTTGTAGACCAGGCTGGCTTCGAACCCAGAGATTTGTTTGTTAAAATTAAAGGTGTGTGCCACCACTACCTGGCTAGTTTTACTGTTCTTAATGCCTTATCATTTATTAAAGAACAAGACTGCAGGTATCTGGATTTTTTTTTAAAAACAGAGTTATTTTTTAAATTTAATTAAAATGAATCAGTTAATTGTTTCTATGTGTGCGGTGTTTTGCATGTATATCTGTGTACCATGTATGTGCCTGGTGCCTGAGGAAGCCAAAAGATGGCATGAACCCTCTAGAGTTAAGGATGGCTGTGACCCACCCACTGTGTGATTGTTGTCAATTGAACCTAGGACCTCTGGAAGAAAAGCTCTTAACTGCTGAGCCATCTCTTAAGACCCGAGATTTTACATAGGACATATTCTGTATATCTATGTCTTAAGAAGACCAAAGAGCCATGCCATTTAAGCTGGCATAGAGGTCAGCCACATGACAGACAACCAACCAGATAGAAAGAGCCAAGAAGCTAAAAATATTGGGGAAACCCCAATGTGTTAAGTTTGCAGCCCTGTGGGTTGAAGGACTCTTTTGTAGGGGTCACATACTAGCAATTCTACATATCATATTTCCGTTGTGGTCCATAACAGTAGCAAAATTACAGTTATGAAGTAGCAACGAAAATAATGTAATGGTTGGGGGTCACCACAATGTGAGGAACTATATTAACAGGTCACAGCATTAGGTTGAGAACCATTTTTCTTTCTTTCTTTTTTTTTTTTTTTGTTTGTTTGGCTTTATTTTTCGAGACAGAGTTTCTCTGTAGCTTTGGAGCCTGACCTGGATCTAGCTATTGTAGACCAGGCTGTCCTCAAATTCACAGTGATCCACCTGCTTCTGCCTCCCAAGTGCTGGGATTAAAGGCATGCGCCACCACCGCCCGGCCGAGAACCACTTTCTTAAAAGGAAAGAAAGATAAAGAAGACAAGGAAAAACAGACATACTTAAAATGATGTTTACAAGGCTGCTAATTCTAATTAAGTGCTTTATACAATATTTTATTAAATTCTTGAAAAGTGTTTATTGACTTAAGTGCAAGGAAGTGATCTTATAGTTGTTTCAGTAGTGTGGGCTTGAGAGTGATTGAAAACAAATTACCATGGGTTTGAGTAATGCAACTATCAGTTCACTGCCATGCAATGGCCTGAGGCATTAGCTCAGGAAAAGTACTGTTGTAAAGTTCTAAAAAAATATGTGCTATTTTGTGACGTTATCACTAACCTTAACTTAGTTACTAGAGGGCATTCCATACTGTTTACAGTCTGTGTAATCTGTGACTAGTTCATTCAGGTATTAATTTAAGACTGATAGTTACTGAGTATTTAGTCCTTTTTACCCGTCTGCACCTAGCATAGATTTATTACTTTTATATCCAATATTGAATTTTTCTATTGCTGTTTAGATTTTCTTTGTCAGGCATGGTAGCACATGCCTTTAATCCCAGCACTTGGGAGGCAGACTCAGGTAAACTCTTGAGTTTGAAGGTAGTCTGATCTGTAGAGCAAATTTCAGGACAGTCAGAACTATATAGAGAAAGAAGCCTTGTTTTAATGCTCCCCCCCTAAAAAAAAGTTTCAAAAGTTTTCTTCTTCATGTAACATTTGGAAATGAAGCAGGTCCAAGTACTCTAGGCAAGTGTTGGACCACTGACTCAGAGCCCCAAGAACAGACTTTTCTTTTTTAATTGAAAAGGGGTCTTAATATGTAGCCTGGGTAACTTAAATTTAATAGGCCTGCTGCTTTACCTGTTCCATTGCTAGATTATAGGCATGTTTTTTGTGATTTAATGTACAAAAACAATAAAAGGTTTTGTGGCAGAAACATGACCTTGGTTTTTCGGATGTTCAGCAGTTATGTACCTCTTTAACATCTTGCTAATGTTACTAACACTTTCTATATTGAGAGACTTTAAATTCATTTATATTGTAGTGTATTTCCTTTTGTTCACCATAGTTATACCTTTTTGTGTTTGAACAATAGTAAATACATTTCACCTACTTTGTTATTTTACACTATGAGGATTTTAGTTCCTTTGTGCTAACTTGACTGCTGAAGTTTGTTTGATTGACCCCACTAATTAAGGTGGTTTTGGGGGGAATGGGGTGAAGTAAGAGAGAAGCATATAAAGCTGCTGAGGTGAAGTAGAGGATAAGTCAATAATTCCATTAAAACATTTAAGAACTAGCACGGTTGTTTCAGGTATTTTTTATTCAAACAAAAACATACACCTTAAAATTTTAGGACAACTTGTCAGTTACTTTTAAATAATTTAGACAGGTGGTGGCAACTTTATGATGAGAATCCTAGTCAGCTATTAAAAAGATTTTTAAAATATTTTATCTTTCATTTTTAAAAATTTTATGTGCATTGGCATTTTGCCTGCATGTGTATCTGTTAGAGGGTTTTAGATCACCTGGAACTAGAATTAGAGACAGTGTGAGCTGCCTTGTGAGTGCTGGAAATTGAACCCGGATCCTCTGGAAGAGTAGTCACTGCTCTTTAACCACTGAACCATCTCTTCAGCCCCTGAAGCTTTTGAATGAATCACATCAACCAAAACAAAGTGACCTGGGAGAGATGAGGTGCAGGGAATTTTTTTTTTCAAGGATATTTTGATGTTCTTTTACTTCAAGTATGGTGGTCAGAGGACAACTTTGTTAAGTCAGTTCTCTCCTTCCACCTTTACCATGGGTTTTGGAGATGTAACTCTTGTTTCTATGCTTATATGACTAGTATCTTTACCTATACAGCAACCTTGCTGGCTTACTTCTGTTTATCCGACATTTGTATTTTGTTCAGAAAAAAAGCAATGAAAATTATTTATGATTAAAATTTCAACTTGTACTGAAATGTACAAAACACAAAGGATCCCATGTCTTACATCCTACAATTTATCACCGTTATATGTAATGTTGTGTCTCTTATTTTTGTGTCAGTATACAAATACCCGTTCCCATCTTTTAAAAAAATTACTTATTAGTGTGAGTCTGCATAATGTGTATGTGGGTATGTGGTCTGCAGTATAGATAGGGGGGGTCAGAAGACAACTCTATGAATTTGGTCCTTTCCATCCAACTTTTTAAGTAGGTTTGGGGGATGGAACTCAGGTGTCAGGCTTGTTTCTCAAGTGCCATTATTTGTTAAGCCATCTTACCTGTCCAATATATACCTTTTCAGGTCTTGCTTTGTAGCTCAGGAGGACATTGAGATTTGATCTCAAGTGCTAGAATTACACATACATATTACCATTGAATCATTTTTGCTTCGTAAGGTAGCCTTGATCTCTTTAATTAAGTTGGACATGTACATGAATGGTTGTGAGCTGCCATTTGAGTGCTGGAAATCACATCTGCATCCTCTGCAAGAACAAGTGCTTTTAACCACTGAGACATCTCCATAGTCCCCAGCTAGTGTTCTTAGGAATCATCTGCTTAGGGATTGTCAACCACAGTGCACTGGGTCCTCCCATGTCAATTATCACTCATGGCAATCTCTCACAGACATTATCACAGGCTAGTCTGACTCAGATTTTTTTTTTTTTTTTGCTTTTGTTTTTTTGAGACTGGATTTCTCTATAGCTTTGGAGCCTGTCCTGGAACTGAATCTGTTGACCAGGCTGGCCTTGAACTCACAGAGATCTGCCTGACTCCTCTGAGTGCTCGGATTAAAGGCATGTGCCACCACACCCTACTGCTGGACTTTCTGTTAATTGAAATTTTCTTCTCCTAGGTGGTTTTAGGATCAAGTGGATAATAAAAATTAACTAGGACTACTCCACATTTTTTTTTGTTGATAGGTAGCATATTGGACAGTACATTATTGATACTGTAGAGATCACCACACTTTAAAGTCAATGGCATAAAACCTGCTTGGGAAACCCTTTTGTTTACTATTGCCCTCCTAATGGGCATATAAATACCAAATGAATTTAAAATTTTTTTTTATCATTTTATTATGTGTACAGTGTTCTGCCTGCATGGACACCTGCAGGCCAGAAGAGGGCACCAGATCTCATTACAGGTGGTTGTGAGCCACCATGTGGTTGCTGGGAATTGAACTCAGGACCTTTGTAATACAGTCAGTAATCTTAACCTCTGAGCCATCTCCCCAGCCCCTAAATGAAATTTTATTACATAATGAAATGAATAAATAAGTAGATAAGTAGAAGTGGGAGTCTGCTTCCAGATAGAGAACCACAAAAATGTGCCTAAACTTTGAGATGAGAAAGAGGTTGATGGGTGTGACTGGAATAAAGAAAAATGATCATTTGAAACCAATATAGAAAATTCAACAACTTGAATCATGTAGACAAGGTTAAACTCAAAGTTCACTGAAGACATACACTGAAAAGCATAATACCAGTGCGATCTGATCTGAACACATGATTCCTTTTATTTCTACTAACCTGGAGAGTTTAACAAAGCAGTATTTATGGTAGTTTATTAAACTGTATTTGCAAGGAATCATAATTATTTTTGTCTTCCTTTCTGTTTTTTTTGTACCCTTTTATTTGTCTGATTGACTATATACTTGTAAAGAATACTTAAATTCATGAACTTGGTTTTCTTTTATTTTTTTCCAGTGAAGGTGGTGTTTTTAAAGCTCATCTCACTTTCCCAAAAGATTATCCCCTCCGACCTCCTAAAATGAAATTCATTACAGAGATTTGGCACCCAAATGGTAAGTTTTCTAGTTTTACTTTCATAATTTCAAATAAGATGATTTATAATTAAAGATTTCACAAAAATCTCAGTGAGATCACTTTGAGATTTCATGTTTTTGTGCGTTTGATCTTGTATTAGACTCTAAAGAGAAGAAATACAAAGAATTTATTTTTTTAACTTAGTTTTCTGCTTTTTTTTTAGAAATGAGGTATGATAAGTTTCAGTTCCAGGTTGACTTGGACCTCACTGTGTACCTCATGTTGTCCTTGAACTTTTGGTAATCTTCCTGCTTTAGGCTGCCAAGTGCTCAGATTACAGGCAAGAACCACTGTTCCACTTTTAGAAAAAATACCTTTTCAGGAAATGGTCTCTGGGTTGGGAATATAGTTCAGTTGGTGGAGTACTTACCTAGGTCTTGGATGTTATCCCCAATCATTCATAGAATGGGTGTGGTCATACAAACCTGTAATCTTCTAGCTACACAGCAAAGAAAATTGTAATGGTATATGCCATAATCTTATTAAATAGCAGTATTATTCATGTTATCCAAAAAGTAGCAATAATACTAATGCCTGCCTCTGAAAGTAAAAGCAAAATGTTACATATAATGCAATATGATTTGGTAACTGAAAATACGAAGTGTTATGGTGGCTGGAAAGCTTGCTTAGCAGGTAAGTGTGTAATGTTCTTCCATCACCAAAGATGGATTTGAAGAACTCATTGTCTGTTTCAGAAAAACCACCTGTAAAGGATCCAAAGCCTTTGGTATATGTGGTCATCTGTCCTCACATTATCAGTCACACACAGAGGCATATTCATATATGGAAAATAATTTTTCAAATAAATGACATGGAATGATCATTCAATAATTCCATTTATATGAAATTTCTAGAATGTGCAGCTCTGACTCAGAGTATATTCACAGTTGCTTAGGACTGCTGGAGAGTTAGGAGGGAAGGAAAAGGGTCAATATCAGTTGTACAAGGTTTTGTTTGGAAGTTAATGAAAGTTCCTAAAGTTGAGTGTGATTTGGTGTAAGACTCAGTAAGTGTATTATCTAGAAACAATTAGACTGTATCCTTCAAATTGTTGAATAATGTGGTGGGTTTTAAGATTGGTTATTCACTGTGCAACTTTGACTGGCCTGAATTACTACGTAGATTAGACAGACTTTAAACTCAGAAATCGTCCTGCCTTTGTTTCCTAAGTGCTGAGATTAAGGGTGTGTACCTCAATGCCCAGCTCATAAAGGATTTTCAGGTGGATTTAGGAATAAAAGAATAGAGTAATAAAGCCAGTTCTAAAGAACATGGAGACGAAAGGGGAAAAAAGCAGCAACAGAACAATAAAAGAAAAAAGGAGAAATCAAGCATTTGGCAAAATATGAGTAAATATTAAGTGTATAGCTAGCGTAAGAGTTATAAAAGAGGGCTGGAGAGATGGCTCAGCGGTTAAGAGCACTGACTGCTCTTCCTGAGGACCCAGGTTCAATTCCCAGCACCCACATGGCAGCTCACAACTGTCTGAATATCCAGTTCCAGAGGATCTGACACCTTTACACCAGTGCACATAAAATAAAGTTAAATAAACCATAAAAAAAAAAAAGAGTTACGATAGATATCTCATAGGGAACATAGTTGTCGCCCAGAGAGATAGCTCAGCTATTAAAAGTTAGGCTCACAACCAAAAATAAAAGTGTGATTTGGACCTGGTGGTGATGGTGCACTCTTTGAATCCCAGCACTTGGGAAGCAGAGGCAGCCAATTCTCTGAGTTTGAGGCCAGCCTGGTCTACAGAGTGAGTTCCAAGACAGCCATGATTATTACATAGAGAAACCCTGCTGGGAATTGTAGGGGGTTGGGGGTTGAGATTTGACATGATTCTAATTTTGGTCATGGAAACATGATCTCTAACGGAAATGTATTCCACCAACGTTTAAAGGGTAAACCTTGAAAGCATTTTGCTAATTGAAATATGACAAACTAAAAGAACAAAAATGTGTGGTTCTACTTCTGTGAGCTACTTCAGTAATTAAAATAGTGAAAACTGGGATGTTTCTGGAGTCTGAAGAGTTGGGGAAACTGAGAACATTGTTTGTATACACAATTTGAATTGAGGAAGAGGAATATTGATTATAGTTGCATGTCATTGCGATCCCTGCCACCCTTCAAGACAGTGTTTCTCTGTGTATTTTTGGCTGACCTAGAACTCAGTCTGTAGACCAGGCTGGTCTTGAACTCACAAAGATCCACCTGCTTCTTATTTTTAATTATTAACAAAAATGGTAGAAATTATAATTTCATCCTATGCCTGTGCTATAGTAATAATAATAATAGAATTCATGCCAGGTGGTGGTGCTACATGTTATCCCAGCACTCAGGAGGCAAAGGCAAGTGTATCTTATCTTAGTGAGTTTGAGACCAGCCTGGTCTACAAAGCGAGTTCTGGGACAGCCAGGACTATTTCACAGAGAAACCCTGTCTTGAAAACCAAAAACAAAACAAAAATAAATCATGTCAAGAGATGTTTCATAATAGATAAAAATCTTAAAGATGTCTTGTTTTTGAAGTGATACAAGAAAATAAAAGTCTTTAAAATTCTAAAGATTTAAATCTAAAGTGGTTTAAGATTCTAGGTTATTGGTTGTGGCTCTGAAACAGGGCTTGTTTGGTTTATTTTGCTTTTAGCTCCACTGTCCTGTCAGTCACTTTGTAGATCAGGCTGAGCTCCAACTCCCAGGGATCCACTTCTCTCTGTTTCCCCAGTACTGGGATTAAAGGAGTTCTCTTAACCACTGAGACATCTCTCTAGTCAGTACCCTCTCCCCATTTAAAATTTTCACTTTGGCGAGGGGGGGGGGTGTCCAGACAGGGTTTCTCTGTAGCTTTGGAGCTTGTCCTGGAACTAGCTCTTATAGACCAGGCTGGCCTTGAACTCATAAAGATCCACCTGCCTCTGCCTCCTCCTCTGCTGGGATTAAAGGCGTGCGCAACCACAGCCCAGCTTAAAATTTTTACTTATTGAAACTTGAAGGCCATCTTAGTAGAATTTGAAAGGAAAAAAATTAAGACAGCTATAAATGCTGGGAATAGAGAGATGGAGAAGTAGAAAAGTCATGTCTTTTAAATTAGGGACAGCAGTGGAGGTCTGAATAAGCTGTAATTTTAAAGAATGTAATATAGTTTAGTTTATATTCCTTTGGGTTTTGAGATGGCTTCTGTGCATTTTGTAAAATCTGTAGTATTCTCAAAACCTTAGTAGATTACATTTGGGAAATTTACATGTGAATAATATTTTATACTTGTACTTATGGATAAGTATCACATTTGTATAACCAAATTTAAACAATTCTTATTCTATAATTTTACAGTTGATAAAAATGGTGATGTTTGCATTTCTATTCTTCATGAGCCGGGGGAGGATAAATATGGTTATGAGAAGCCAGAGGAACGTTGGTTGCCTATCCATACTGTGGAAACCATCATGATTAGTGTCATTTCTATGCTGGCAGACCCGAATGGAGATTCACCTGCGAATGTAGATGCTGCGGTAAGGTATTTGTTGCTTGACAACTGCTGCTTCCATCCTTTACCTTTTCATTTTCTCTCTCAATGAAACTCAACTTAAAATTTAGTACTTATATACTTATTTCTCTTTCTGTTTGTTTATTTATTTATTTTTCCGAGACAGGGTTTAGCTGTAGCTTTGGAGCCTGTCCTGGAACAGGTTGGCCTCGAATACACAGAGATACGCCTGCCTCTGCCTCCTGAGTGCTGGGATTAAAGGCGTGCACCACCACCACCTGGCTTCGGTGTCTTTATTTTTATACAAGTAAAAATTTATCACTTACAATTGTTTTGAAATATATAGATATTTTGAGATAGCTAATTTGAACTGGTTGACATGTATTACCTCATTAGTTTTTGTAGTAAGAATAACTAAAATCTACTCTTTTTCATTAGTATGCAAAGTAACGGATTTCATTATGATCATTTACATATAGTTGTATCTTGCTGTAGTTTGTCTTGGTTTGAAGACTTTTTTCTTCTAAAGAATAAAGATTAAGGGCTGGAGAGATGGCTCAGCAGTTAAGAGCACTGTCTGTTCTTCCAGAGGCCCTGAGTTCAATTCCCAGCAACCACATGGAGGTTCACAACCATCTGTAATCAGATCTGGTGCCCTCTTTTGGCATGTAGGCAGGACACTGTATACATAAATAAATCTTAAAAAAAAAAAGAATAAAGATTAAAAATTGCTATTGTTTCTGCTTTCTTTAAATGGATATTATTATAAGAAAGAGAAATACAGAGAGACCAGCTATTTTTGTGAGCAAAATACCATTTGTTTGGTAAAAATTGATTTTTATTGTAATTGAAATGTGTTGGTGCTCATGCTGGAGGGTGATATGACAACTGTTGCTCCTGCTCTTTCACTCCGGAACTCAGCAACTCCATATGATGCACCTCTGTTGTCTCAGATGGGAGACAACCTGCATGTTGGCTGTTCCTAATTGTTTCCAATAGTGGAAGTAGCTGATTTTCCAGTTAATTTTAATGTTTTATTTGTAAATTGTAAACTGAAAATTGTGACTTTTCCAAGGACTTTCACTTAAAAGTGTGTGTGTATGAGACCAATTTTTTGATGGATTTTGGAGAGCAGAGGATACCTTTTGGAGTAGCTTCTTTTTCTAGCATGTGCATCTCTCCCTAACTCAGGTCATCAAGCCTTCTAATCATTGAGCCATTTAACTGCCCCCCCCCTTCTATTTTAAAAGAGAAATTTTCTAGTTATTGTAGTTAGCATAAGAGTTTTCTATTTGTAATTACTATTCTAGTCCCTTACAAAACATCTTGCTCTTTTGATGGGGGTGGGGGAGTATTAGGGTTTGAACCTATGCCCTTAGGGGCAAATGCTCAGTGCCTGAGCTATGTTTCTAGGTGAAAATACTTTGTTTTGAAAAAAATTGGAGTGTTTTGGATTGACTTAAACCATTGGAGTGTTTTGGATTGATTTAAACCTAGGTCTTTGCACAAATTAGGCAAGCAAGCTAAGCTACAACCCTACCATAACGTTAAAAGAGCTACAACTACAAAAGGATAACTAAAATAGGAGCTGGGCGATGGTGGTGCAGACACTTAACCTCAGCACTTATGCAGAGGCGCGTGGATTTCTGTGAGTTCAAGGCCAGGCTACACAGAGATTCCCTGTCTCAAAAACTAAACTAAACTAAGTAAAACTAAAATATTTTATTGTAATGGGTTTATAGAAAGTAATTTTGTTTTATTTGTTGTATCTGCAGAAAGAATGGAGGGAAGACAGAAATGGAGAATTTAAAAGGAAAGTTGCCCGCTGTGTAAGAAAAAGCCAAGAAACTGCTTTTGAGTGATGTTTATTCAATAGCTAGTAACTTCAATTATTTCAGGGTAAGTTCACTTAAAAAACATACAACTCTTTTGTCTATTTTGGTCAAATGCTAATGCTAACTTTTGCAAATCATTTGATTTAGCCATTTGACTTGTATTTATTGGCTTCATTTTATTCCTCTAGTTCTATTTTACTATGGTTTACTGCTTCTCAGAGCTATAGAAAATCACTTGTTTTCTTCTCTTTTGGGGCATTCAGGTGTTTTTAATTTGCTGTTCTGTCTTAAAATAGTTTTATGGTAATGGTCTCTTTATTTTCACAGGTAGTAACTAAAGAATCAAAAAAATTTTTTTTTTCTTTTTACTGTGCTGGCAGTAAAGTGTGCCTTGCACTTCCTGTGGGGAGGTATTCCATTACTGAGCTAAAACTTAGCCCCTATTGCCAGTAAAATTTCTAGTAATGAAGAAGTCAGTTTGGTTTCTTCCATTTTACCCTGTCCTTATCTTCTAATCCTCTTCTGGGCACCGAAGTATCTTGCATCCTCTTATACTGAATATTACAAATGGTAAAAGCTAACTTTTGATTTTTGTTTTTTGTTTTTTCCTGTGGTAGTGAAAGAAAGACTGTAGAGCTTGGAATGAGTCCAGTTGTTATTTATTGTTTAGTATTCATGAAATCGTGGGTTCAGTCCTGTTCTAATTAGATTTTTTGTTTCTGTGGTAATATACCAACTTGTTGAGTAGACGTCTTGATTAGTCAGACTTTCTATTGCTTTGATAAAGCACCATGACCAAAAACAACTTTGGATGGAAAAGGCTTAATTCATTCTCACAACTCTTAGATCACAACACATCACTGAGGGAAATAAGGGCAGGAATTCAATGTAGGGACTTGGAAGCAGGAATTGAAACAGAGGTCATAGAGAAATTTCTCACTGACTAGCTCCTTATTACTTGCTCAGCCTTTCTTATTTATACAATTTGAGGCCACATGTCTAGGCGTGGTACCACCTTCATCCCCCACAGCAATCATTAATCAAGAAAATGCCCTATAGACTTGCCTACATGCAGTCTAATAGAGGCATTATCCCAATTGAGGTTTCTCTTACCAAATAACTCTAGTTGACAACAACAGAAATACCAGGAGAGTTAGAACGGGTTTATTTCAGTTTACAGGTTATAATCCATCATAGAAGGAAGCTGGGGCAGGAATCTGGAGGCAGGAACTGAAAGTGGAAACAGTTAGGAATGCCTGTTCTAGCTTTCTTATACCATAATTGGCTTAGCCTGCTTTCTTAAACAACCCAGGACCACTTGTCATCCACATTGGGCTGGGCCCTCCCTCATTAATCATTAATCAAGAAATGCCTCACAGACATTCTCAAGGTCAGTCTGGTGAAGACAATTCTTTAACTGATATTTAATCTTCCTAGGTGACTCTAGTCCAGTAGTTCTCAACCTTGCTAATGCTGCAACCCTTTAATACAGTTCTCATATTTTGGTAACCTCTAACGATAAAACTTTTCTTCATTACTACTTCATAAGTATAATTTTGCTACTGTTATGAATTATAATGTAAATATCTGTGTCTTTGATGGTAGCTGATCCCTGTGAAAGGTTCCCAACTCACAGGTAGAGAACCGCTTCTCTAGTTTATGACAAGTTAACAAAAACAATCAACAGATCCCCAGCACCAACAAAAAAACCAGATGTTGTACATTGGAGCAGTGGAAGGCAAGAGGACCAGAAATTCAAGGTCACCTTTGGCTATGTAGCAGATTCAAGACCAGCAGGGAATACATGAGATACTATCTCAAAATTATTAAAAGAAAAACCTTATTTTTAATACATTGCTAACACCATTGGGCAGCTTTTTTAAGTTGGTTTTTTATTTCCTTTTTTTTCTTTCTTTTTTTGGAGACAGGGTTTCTCCGTAGCTTTGGAGCCTATCCTGGAACTAGCTCTTGTAGACCAAGCTAGCCTCAGACTCACAGAAATCTGCCTGCCTCTGCCTTCTGAGTGCTGAGATTAAAGGTGTGCACCACCATTTCCCAGCTGGCCTTTTATTTCTTAATAAGGCCAATAGAGTACATTTTCTCTAAATCTCTAGTCACTATTATCTTCTACCTAGTAGGGAGTCAAAGATGAAGGACCCCATCTTGACGTAGAAAAGGACATTATGTAGATAGATCGCATTTTTTATTTGAATTAAATGTTGGGGGTGTTTAAAACTATGAAATGTGTGGTAGGTGCAGTGATACATGCCTGTATAATCCCAGACCTTGATATACTAGACTAGAGCGTTTGGATTCCTGGTCAGCATGGACTAGTTAAATTCCTGTGTGAAAAACTTAAAAGTGATAATAAATGAAGCGTTAAAACATTTTCCTGTATTTATTTGTGTCTTTGTATGCCTGTGTATACAAATTCTAATGCATTGGCAGGTGTATATGCCATGGCACAAAGGTGTAGATCAGAGGACAATTTGGTGGGAACTTCTTGTTCTTTACACCACATGTATCCCAGGAATTGAGCTGCAGTTGTTGGACTTGAACTGGGTTGTTGGACTGTCTTGCTGGCATTGTAACATTCAGCAAATCGTAATTCATGTATATTGCTGTACATACCACCAGTTTTAAGATACTATACTATATTCATTTGTATGTTTATATGTTTGTGTATATATGTATATTTATTTGCTTTGTTTGTGTTTTGAGATAGGTTCTTGCCTTGTAGTCCTGGCTGGTCTGGACTCGCTGTTGATCAGGCTAGCATTGGACTCACAGATCTTCCTGCCTCTGCTACTTGAGTGATGGGATTAAAGCTATGTGCCCACACAGCTGGCTCATGTATATTTTTGTGCTTCTGGTAATGGAACCCCAGGTCTTGCACATTCTAGGCAGTCATTCTAACACTTGAGTCACACACTCCTACCCCAAATTTTAGAGTTAGAAGTTAACACACTTCTAAGGTGTCCTGTGTTTTGTTTGTTTGTTTTGCTGAGCATAAAACTTAACTGTTTAAAAATATTTACTCAAGTCTTTGAAATTTATAATGTTTCTGAAACATTTCTGTTACTTGACCTAGACTTTATTTCACTTTTTGTTAGTTTCTCTGCCCTGTCTTTTCTAAGTCTTATCTTTTGATTGAGATTGGTATCCTAAGCTGGGAGGAAAGAGAAGCAAATCTGTTTTCTACAGATCAACACTGTTACTTTGTATGCCACTAGAAATGATGATTTCTGTTGTTTTGCATCATAGATAAGGGTATTATACCAATTCTTTATTGCTTTGTAATTGTTCTAGATTTAGTGATCTCAAAGAATATTTGTTATCTTATACTTCTGAGGGCCACTCAATCCTCTACATTTAGGGTATTTATTTATTTATTTATTTAACTCCTGACTTTACGTCCCTCACATAGCTGAAGGACAGGTACAGGTGTTGATGGTTAGACTGTACAGTCAAGATACCTTAAGACAAACTGGGATGATCTATATCAGTACTTATTTAGGTAGTTGTGTGTAGTATATACTTGTCTTTGAGTGTTGGCTGGAGTCCTCTTTGGCTCTTTTTTAAATTAAAGTTTTAATCAAAAAATAATATTTACATATATTTTGCCCTTTGTGCCCAAGGAGGCAAGAACAGGGTTTCCAGGTCTCCTAGAATCAGAGTTTACGGACAATTGTGAGTTACTGTGTGGGCAACTGAACAGGAATTCTCTGGAAGTCCACTAAGAATCTTAACTGCTGAGCTATTTCTCTAATCTCCTTCTTTGATTCTTATCACATGGTAGTCACCAGAAATCAACTCATAATATGTCAGGTGTTTCATCAGAGAGAGCAGGAAGAGGGTAAGGGTGGATTCAGAACTAAGTGTGGTAGATATTACTGTCTCCTGTCCATAGGAAACAACCTGGTGGAAATGTTGCCTACAGATGAAACATAGCTGGATTCCTACCTGGGGACTGCCTTCATGATACCACTTCTTGGTGGTTATTTGAACATGATGGATTGCAGTTTTGGGGGTTTCTGAAGGGCCATCAAAATGTGATGCTTACCTTTGATTCAGCGAGCCCCTCCAATAAAACTGGCTCACTTCCTTTGGGTTCCTTAAATAAATAAGGCAGAGACTTTCTACATAGCACAGGCTAGCCTGGAACTAACCTCCACCTCAAGTTGTGGGATCAAAGGTGTGTACCCCTATACCTGGTTCACTTTGACCTTTGAGAGCACTTGTAAACCCCACATAAGCAGATTTAAGCCTCACCATCTGCAATTAGAAAGTGTTGTAAGACTCAAGCACAGCAAGAACACACACTGCTCAAAAGAGAATGTGAGTTCTGTTCTCAATACCTACATCAGATAGCTCATAACTGCCTGTGACTACAACTCTGTAGTATCTGACATTGTGACCTGCTTATTACACACATAGACATGAAAGTACAAAGAAATCATTTGGTAAAAAAGTAGGGGCAGGCAATGCAAGCAGATTTTGAGGCCATCCTGGTCTACAAAATGAATTCTGAGATAGCCTGGGTTACACAGAGTAACCCTGTCTCCAAAAACCAAAAGAAAAGCTTGCCTAGTTGGAAATTTGGTTTGTGAATTTTGAGAGCAATTTCTTACAAATACATGTGTGTATATATATCTGTGTCTGCCTCTGTCCCTCCCAAGTAGTCATAGTCTATTTCCTGTTTGAGAATGTACTGCCAAGTAGTTATCCTAAGGATTTGGTGAGTTTCATATTTAGATCATTTAAAGATTCAACTCTATATTTGCTTAAGATCAAGAGTTCTGAATGGGTCTGTGGAGTTGGTCCAGTGGTTAAAACTAACTGTCCAAAGCCTGACAATAGTTTAGTTTCCAGGACCCACATGGTAGAAGGAGAGAACTGACTTCCAACAAGTTGTCCTTTGACTTTAACCTGTATACCAGGGCATACAGAATAAATAAAATAATTAAAAAAAGAAAAAGTCCTGAACTATTGAGCCTCCTGATCACCTAGATTCTAATAAAATAAAGGGGAAAAGTGAAAACTACTAAACATACTATAGGACTTACTCCTCTCTCTCTCTCTCTCTCTCTCTCTCTCTCTCTCTCTCCCTCCCCCCCCCCCCCCCCCCCCCCCTTCCCTTTTTTTCTTGGGGCGGTTTTTTTTTTTTTTTTTTTTTTTTTTTGAGACAGGGTTCCTTTGTAGTTTTGGAGCCTGTCTTGGAACTAGCTCTAAAGACCAGGCTGTCCTCAAACTCACAGAGATTCACCTGCCTCTGCCTCCCAAGTGCTCGGATTAAAGGCATGTGCCACCGCCACACACTTTTACTCATTTTTTTAATAACTAAAACTATCTTCCCTAAATTTAAAGATCTGGTATAAATACAGAAAGGTAATCTATAAATAAAGAAAAATATCAAGCTTGGTCTTGGAGTTCCAGGCTACTCCCTCCAAAGAGGAGGGGACAGTATCTGTTTATTTTCCAATTGATTTTTACTTGAATGTTAGAACTTAGTGGAACAGTTCCTCTGAAGATAAACATCTCCAGGTTTTTAGATTAAGAAACAAGAGTAGAAACTAGGAGATAGCTTAGTTAATAGAGTGCTTGCTATATGCAAGTGTGAACACTTGAGTTCTGATCCTTAGCACCCAAGCATGGCAGCACTTATTGATCCCTCTGTGTTTCCAGTGCAGAGGAGATGATAAATAAACAGCTTATATTGGAGATCATTGACCAGCCTATCTAGTGAAATTGAGCTCCTGGTTTAGTGAGATCCTGTACCAAAAAGTAAGGTGTGAATTGGGGGACTGGCGAGATGGCTCAGTGGTTAAGAGCACCGACTACTTATTCCAGAGGCCCCAAGTTCAATTCCCAACAATCACATAATCTGATTAATACCCTCTTCTGGCATAAAGTCAATAGAGGCTCATACACATACAACAAATACAGAAATAAAAAAAATAGTTGGGGAAGCTGACACCATGTGGGAATAAGGAACTTGCTCCTTAGCCTGACTACCAGAGTTCAATTCCCATAACCAGCATGGTTTAAGGAGAGAACCTACTTCTGCAAATTCCTACTTTCCTGACTTCCACGTGCATACATTTCTCTACATAAACACAATACTTAGTGTTTTTAAAAATTGGGGAAGAAGATGGGAATGACTGAGGAAGATGCCCAATGTTGACTTAATGGTCATATACACAAAAGAAGACAGAATAAGGAAGTGGCTGTTTGAGACAAATAACTATTGAATTTGATATATTTGTAGTATTTTTGAAAGTATGAATTACTTAATGCCGCTAGAAGTTAATAAGTAGGACATGGTTACATGGCTTTTAGTTCAACATCATTGTTTGATATGAGTAAGTTCCTACATTTATCTTTTCTAGCAAGAAAATTAAAGATTTTTGGAGAGAAACTTTTCTTTGAACCTAATTTAACTGAAAGGGGTTTGATGAGGTTATCCTGTTATCCTGATTCATTGAAATGCTCTTGATAGTTGTCTGTGTTTGATACTAAAAGGCCTGACTTTCAGTGTTCAATGACTTGGCGGTTACATGTCTCTTTAATTTTTTTAAGCTTTTTTTTTTTTTAAAGAAACATCTCCAGTCAACTGTTTCATGGTCCTGAAATTTCTCATTGTTTATATCATAGGGAAATGATTATGGGATGTCCCACTCTGAATCTGTTTCTCTTTTAGACCTGGGAGATTTGTTAGCTAAGTGCTAACTTTGGAGAAACATTCAGTGGCATTACCTCAAAGCTACACTTCTGTTGTGTAACATTGTCCTTCGAGTTTTAGTATATGTCTTTATATTTTCTACTGAGACATATTTCTACACACATGTATCTGTTACAAATGCTCAACTATCACCCTGAGGAAGGTAATATAATCCTGACTGGTAAACCTCATTCTTTGTAGAGGTAAGGCAGACAAATGATTAGTACAACTCTTTTGCCAAGGATTTTAGCAGTAGTTGACTCAGTCCTAGGAACTCTTAAATTGTAAATCAGGCACATGTAAGACTACAGATTTGTTTCACACCATTCTTCCTCCAATAGTGCTTTTGCAGACTTTTTTGGCAGGGATGTTCTATGTTGCCCTGGCTGTCCTGGAACACAGAGATTCGCCTACCTCTGCCTCCCAAGTGCTGTGTTCTAAGGTGTGGGCTGAGCCACCACTGCCTGGCTCAGTAGAGCTTTTGATGTAGTTGAATTTTGGGGTGATTGTAAGATAAATTTTATTCTTAGCCTAATAAGATTGATTAAATTTCATGTCTTATGTGAATTGGCTTTTCTATTTAAATTTTATTACTTGACTCCCTAGAGATCTTCTGCTTGCTTTTACCCAAAATTGTGCTTGGCATTAGATGTGGGTTTCTGGGAATATTTGTTATGGTGGTTTAAATGAGAATGGCCCCTTCCACTCAAGAGGATTGAATGCTTGTTCCCCAGTTGGTAGAATTGTTTGGTTGGGAATGATTAGAAGTTGTGGCCCTCTTGGAGAAGATGTGTCACCGGGGGAGGGTTTTGAGGTTTCAAAAGCCCAAGAATCCCCAGTTAGCTCTCTCTCTCTACCTCCTACTTATGGATCAGGATGTAAGCTCTCAGCTACTGCCTCAGCGCCATGCCTGCCTGCCTGCTGCCATGCTCCCTGCAATGATGGTCATGGACTCACCCTCTGAAACTGTAAGCCACAAATAAACTCTTTCATCTATAAGTTACCTTGGTCATGGTGTCTTATCATAACAATAGAAAAACAGCTAAGACACATGGTCTGAAATAGTGGTAATGGGAGCTATCTTTGTGTTCTGTCCTACACTCAAAGCACACATTAATAGAATAAAGGCTCTGCAGTGGCCACTCTTAAATAGGATTAAAATAACTTCATCCTTGTGTTTTTCTGACTAGAAGCTATCATTGTTAGCTGTATGATCAAATCTCACTTTTCTCTGCAAAGGGGGGAAATGTCATGTGATAATTTTATTTATCCAGGTTTGCAAAACACTACGTGGCACATCGTAAGCATTTGATAAGATGGTAGCTTTTTTTTTTTAAAAAATGTGTTTCTTTAAATTTTTTTTACATTTGTTTTTATTTCATGTGTTTGAGTATTTTGCCTGTACATATGTCTGTGCACCATATTTGTGCAGTGCCTGTGGAGGCCAGAAGAGGACACCAGTTGTCACTGGAACTGGAGTTACAGACAGTTGTTAAGTTACCATGTGGGTGCTGGGAACTGAACCAGGTCTTCTGGTAGAGTAGTCAGTGCTTTTAACTACTTAGTCATTTCTCTAGCCCCTGTGTGTGTTATGTTGGATTGGAGGCTATCATTTGTGGGAGGTTCTGTGAAAAAAATGGGTTTGAAGTGAATGTACAAAATTGGCTAAAATCAAGCAAGTTGAAAAGTAATCTTAAATTGTTTTTCTTCTTTTTTGAAAAAAATTATTTTAGTTTATGTACATTGGTGTTTTGCCTGTATGTATGTCTGGGTGATGATGTCAGTCAGGTCTCTTGGAACTGGAGTTATAGACAGCTGTGAGATGCCATGTGGGTGCTGGGAATTGAACCTGGTTCCATTCAGAAAGGCAGTCTGTGCTTTCAACCTCTGAGCCATCTCTCCAGCCCCTTAAATTGTTTTTCTACACATCAATATTTCTAAATTTCCAAGTCACTTTTACTAATTTTAAATTGTGTGTGTGTGTGTGTGTGTGTGTGTGTGTGTGTATGCATGCATAAGTGCAGGTGACCACAAAGACCCAAGATTTTATATCCCTTGGACCTGAAATAACAACTTGGGTGCTAGGAGCCTAACTCATGTCCTCTGTAAGAGCAAAATGTGCTGTTTACTGCTGAATCATCTCTCCAACACCAAATTACTTTTAAATAATCCATTTGTGGTTTCTGGATGTGATGTATTTGGAAATATTTGGAATATTGAATAATCTAAAATGCTGCTGTAAAATGTAGCTGGTTAATTAATATCTACATTGCTCGGTATGACTGCCACCAGCCACATAAGGCCAGCATGGCCAAATATCCGAAATTGACTTTTAAAGATTTATTTTTAAAACATTTCTTCAGCTATTTTATCTACATATGAGTGTTTTGCCTGAATGTTTATAAGTGTGTTAGAAAGTATCAGATTCCCTGAAACAAATGGTTGTGAGCTACCACGTGAGTGCTGGGAGTCTTAACTCAGATTCTCTTTAAGAGTAACAAATGTTCATAACTGCTGAGCTATTACTCCAACCCATAAACATTTATGCTTTTAAAGACAAGGTCTTGCTGTGTAACCCTAGCTGTCCTCAAATTCATGATTTTGGGGGTCTCAACTTTGAGGTCTGGGATTAGAGGTGGGTATTACCTTCCTAGCCCCTTAATTTCTTTTAGTTTCATAATTTAAATGTAAAAGTGTATAACTATTTGTGGTTAGCAGCCACTATATGATAAACAAGCACATAAGTAAACTTCAATTGAAATTATGAATATAAGTAATAAGTTCTGTTTAATTATTTATTTGTAGTTTATTAAATAATGCTGTTTGTTTTTGTTGTAGGTCTCCAATTGAGAAACATGGCACTGTTTTTCCTGCACTCTACCCACCTATTGCTGGACTTCTGTTGTAACAAGTTGGCAAACTCTGGCTGGAACTGGGCTGCAATAAAACATGCCAGTCATTAATGCTGACAAGAGCCTAACAAGTGCCAACTTACAGATGATTACGCATTTTGAATTCTAATGAACTGTTTTAACCTTCAGGAAGAATTGTAAAGACCTGTACATAGCACAACATGATCCGGATAATATATATACTGTTCATGTACATCCACAAACACACCTTGTACCAAATAATGCTTTCTTGTAGTAGAATAAGAATCGTGTAAATTCTAAAAGACTTTAGCAGGTTTTCTTTTCCTATTCATCGTTTCTTATCAGTTCAAAAAGATTCCTTAAAGCATGTCAGGTGAAAACCAATAAGGATTAAAAGTTTCCATATAATTTCCTTTAAACCATTGAGTCTTCATTACACTCTTTCCATTTACTAATCTTTTGTATTTTCTTTGTTTTGCCACACTTCCTTTCCTTTTATCTCTTCTATCTGCCAGAAAGTTCTCAAATCACTTAGTTAAAATACTGAAATACTAGTAAATTACTTGATTTTTCACGATGACCTCAGTGGGGTCATCACTAGGTGCTTTGTCCTTTTATACTTGGATTCACCCATCTCTTGGATTGGATGTAGCAATAACATTTTCTGGCTGTTGAGAGCTCTTGATCCTAGTCATTATCTCCTGAGAACTTTAAAAGAAAAAAGAAAAAAAAAAGGTCTGTTCTAACTAAGTTCAACTTAGCGAAATTTATTCCAAACAATGCAAAAATCCAGATTTGGTTTTATTTTTTGCCTTTAAGTTGCCTAATCTTAAGGTTGGATGAATAAAGCATGCACAACTACAGGCTTTCTACATCTGGGATTGCTATTAAAAATGCTATTTGTCCTCTTACCCTTATCCTTAATCCTTCATATTTCTTTATTTCTTCTTTACTGCAGATTTTCCTCACCTATTGTACAAAGAAATTGCGATGTATATTTTCATGTAATTTGATTTTGGAATTTTTGTCACCTTATGTAGTGAGTTCTTCCAAAATATAATTTTTTTCCAATAATTGTCAAGGTGTTGGCTTTTATTGTATTAAATGAAGGCTATAGTACTAAATACCAGAGAAGTGCAGTTTAGAAAAATCTCAGGTTGATTCCTTATGCAAACAAACTTAATACTTGAAAATCTCATGGCCATGGCAGTATATGTATTAGGTTCTGTCTAGATTCTTTATCTGAATCTAAAACCATTATAGGGGTGAGTCTTTGCTAACTGACATACAGATTTTGTCACCGACATAGTGCACTTAGATTTTTGTTTGAGCATAAGTATGTTTTCTAGACAGTTTCTAAAACAACTTCAGTGATGGATAATAGTAGTATGTTCGGTGTTAAAGACAGGCCTGAGCTCCTGTCTGGTTTTAGCTAAGAATGGAAAGTAATGTTTGCCATATAAGAGCTAGAGCATAAGACTGTACCTGTTACTTGATGGTGTTTGATTGTGAGAATAGGTGGGCCTCTGCCCCATGGGGTTTGGCTAAGTCTTTTATCAGAAGAGGGAATAAAAGTTTTGCTGTCAAAGCCAGACCTTTCAATCTCTTAAGTCTTTTTTTAAAGTAGTGGAAATGGACTAGGATGTAGTCATGATACAGCACCATTTTTAAATCAAAGTTTTCTCGGGAGCATTGTAAAATCTATCATAAACATTGTCAAAACCCTTAAGTGTGTAGCAGCTGTGAACACCTTAATTGGATTTCACTGGAGCCCAGTTCTCATTGAGAACTTTTAGACACCCTTTCTCCCGCAGACTAGAAGTTATCCTACAGTGCTTTTGTCCTCCTCCAAGGGCCTGGGAATGCAATCCTCTTCACTCTCCATTCAGAAATCGTCCTCACAGTGGTTGCTTTGGCAGTGTGGAAATTTTGCTCTCCTATTGCTATGATTCTAGCTGACAGTTGAATTAAAATCCAGGGTTTGACTGCTCTGCAAGTAGTAAATGACCTAGTAACTCAGGGACAGCTATTTCTGAACTTACAAGTGCCACGGTAATGTACTTATTTTGGGATAACTGTGTGGTTCTTTGTACTAGATCAAGGACTGCTGGAGAGCTAAGAGTGACTGCCTTTATCCTGAAGCTCTTTCCCCTCATGGTGCCCCGACCATCTTCTACATATGAAACAGAAGCCTAAATGTTAGGGCTTACTTTCCTATCAGAGATGTCATCTGTGCCTTTTCTAGTATTCATCTGACGGTGTGGATTTAAATGCCTCTACATTTGATTTAAAACTCACACTCAGGTGGCTTTTGTCCCACTAATGCATCATTAGTGTGAGGCAATTCTGTTTTAGAAAAAGTTCCATCCTTACCCCAAACCTTTGCCACCTATGTCAGCCTTCAGCTACATCTACAAAGTTCTTTAGATTATAGATCTGTTGGCTGTTACTTATTTTATTCCAAGTTCTTGTAGAGGCTTGCAAATTTCAGTCTGTTTGTAATGAGATATTGGTGGCTTTATGTCCTTAAGAGTTTAAAATCCACACAGTGATTTCTTTGTCATTAGAAGGTAACACTTGAACGTTTGGTTTTTCTATTAGTTCTCTGATCACCTGGGTTTCATAGTATCATTTAATGGCCTTTGTTCCCAGTTGTGAAGTTTTATTTATATGCTCATTCACTCTCTGCAAGCCTGCCCACTTTGGGCCTTGGTGCCTGTGTATCTTTGTCTGGTCTCTAGTTGGTGGAATTACCTTCTTTTTGTACTGCCACTTCTCAACATTTTTGAAGTTTGACATAATGTTGCTTCATTCCAGTTTTTTTTTTTTTTAGTTCTGTAATTTGTTGACTGTATTTAACTATGTGAGTTTTGTTGTGATGTTTACTGTATTGTAAAGCACCTTAATCATGTGATGGGTGCTCTATAAATCAATAAATGATGACTTAGAGGCTGTATTATGAGCTATTTTGGTTTTAGGTGCAGGTCTCAAGGAAGTGCGATGCTTTCTGTATAAACAGCATATGATATCAAATGGTACATACAGAAACCTTGATAGCTATCAACAAGCTTTATTTAAAGATGAAATTTGAAAACAGGAGTTAAAATTTGACTTGCAGTCTGATAAAATGCTCTTTATATTTCCAATACATGCTCACACATCATTTCAGTTCATGGTGAGTTAGAAGCTTAAAGTGAACAGTTGGCAGAACATTATTGGGAATCTGTCTTGCTTAAACTAGGCTAGCTCTACCATAGAGATCAGCTAATCTATGAGAAACCTAGATTCAAAAGTGAACTGATGAGATCGCCTACCCTCCAAGCAGATTGCCATTCCTACTGGGTGAGATTTAGTAACAAAAGAGACAAGAATGAGCTTCCTTCCTTCCTTCCTTCCTTCCTTCCTTCCTTCCTTCCTTCCTTCCTTCCTTCCTGTTTTTTTTTTTTTTTTTTT
>NW_026068017.1:919436-1018062 GCF_014885135.2 Alexandromys fortis | reverse complement strand
AAAACCACAGAGAAACCCTGTCTCGAAAAAAAAAAATAAGTTAAAAAAAAAAATGAAAAGAGAAAACAGGCTCAGGTTAATTTACTGAGGTTGCAAAGGAAGACAAAGAAAACATGCAGAACAGATATCAGCACTTCGCAACTACTTAAGTCATTTTAGTGTTAGGATCTTGAGACTTTTTAGGCGACTCCATATAGAGGAGTCTGTTTATGCCTGAGGCTGGCTCACCTAGCCATCAGCCAGCAGAGTTTATGCCTGAGGCTGGCTCACCTAGCCATCAGCAGACAGGTGATTTGATCTCTGGCACTTTTATTGAAATTGACTAATACTATGTTCTTTACCCACAGGCCGCTAACCCAGAGGCACCACTCTGAACATTGCCCTGCCAATGCTTTCTTCACTCTCTAGTCTCCTATGCCTGGAACATGTGTTTTTAGTACATAATTGTTCTTAATGTATTTTAGTACCTTCCCCTCTTACTTTTTCTAGGTCTTTATCAGCCAGGGGTTCCCCTTCTCAGAATTTTAACCCTTGGCCCTACATTTTTATGATTTAAACTCCAAATTCCATTTCATTTCAAATTCCATTTATTTCAAATTTCATTTCACTACCCACCCCACTAATGCTTTAATTGTGGCACATCTTCCTAAAATTCTTGCCGTCCTCTATGGCACCACTTCCTTAACTGTTGCTACATTATTTTTATTCTCCTGAATTAAAGAAGCCTTTTGGTTGAACAGCAGGCCTCACATGTTGTAATTATACAAGATAGTTAAGCAAGCCAAGTAAATCTTTAAACCGGGTGTGGTGGTGCTTGCATTTAATCCCGGCTCTGGAGGCGGAGTCCGGCAGCTGTTTTATCAGGCCATCCTAGTCTCCTTAGTGAGTTTCTGGACAGTCAAGGTTATGTACGTAAAGAGACCCTGTCTTAATTCTCCTCCCCACCCTACCGCCAAAAAAACGAAAACCAAAGAAGTTTTGAATAAGCTAATGTTATCTAGGTATATTACATTTCTATTTTGCTATTATTAAATAATACATTCACCAAAAGTTTTAGCTCCTGGTTTACAGTCTTTTTTGTTTGTTTGTTTAATCTTCCAACATCTAATTACCGTTGTTTTTCATTTCTTTCCTGTCCTGGGTGTTTTTAGTTCCTAGTGTTATTTGGCTTGATAACTTTGACCTTGGATCTCACAATTTTGCTAGATTTTTAATAACTACAGAGCCTTGCAGTTTCTGCCACCCCTACTTCAGTAGACAGTGTGTGTGCCTTTTTATTTTTTATTTTTTGGTTTGTTTGTTTTGTTTTGTTTTTCGAGACAGGGTTTCTCTGTGGCTTTGGAGCCTGGCCTGGAACTAGCTCTGCAGACCAGGCTGGTCTCGAACTCACCGAGATCTGCCTGCCTCTGCCTCCCGAGTGCTGGGATTAAAGGCATGCGCCACCATCGCCCGGCTGTGTGTGGCATTTTTGACATGAGTTGTAGTTTGGTTTTGGCCATAAAATTCCCAAAGCCCAGAACAAATGCTGTCATTCAAGTTTTCTGACAGCGTCTTACATGGTTACAAAGTAACTTAAAGATCAGCAGTCTCTGCATCAGAGTAGTCCACGTTCGCTGTGCCCTGACGACCACCTGAAATATGAGAGATCAGTCAGTGCTTGGCAAATTCTCCAAAATGTTTAGTGAGGGGGTGGGGGTAAAATAAAAATAATAATAACCCTCGGCTCCTGCGGGGTGTAGCTTCTCTTTCATTCACCCCTCATCTGCTCAGGCTCCTCCCTTTGCCGCGCCTTCACCCAGATCTCGCGAGATTGGTTGACTCCGGTCTGTAGGCACTTCTCGCGAGGCTGCAGGCAGGGCCGGGCCCGACATGGCGGAAGGTAGGATATTTGTGGAGCGGCGCGGGACGGCATGGAGGTGTGAGGGCACCGTTGGCCGGACACAGAAACCCCGAGAGGGGTTGGTTGGGTGTGATCACACGGGGCACTGGGTGTCTCGCGAGCCTTCCTCTCTAGCGTCTCGAGCCTTTCCGTGCCCGGGGTTCCTCTGCGCCGTTCCTATGGCAACGCCCCTCCCGCGGTGTGGCCCCGCGGGACCTGGGTGGACTGAGAATGCTAAGTGGGGTCTAGGTGTTGGGAGGAAGCGCGGCCGCAAGGTTGGGGAAGGCTGTACAGAGGGCTCCTTGTAGTGCCAGCGATGCTGAAAGACGGGGGAAGTGCCCATCTCCTTAGGAAATCGAAACTGCTGTCATGGCAGGTCCTGCATCCGGAAGGGGTGCATCCCTGTCTTGCGGAAGAGCTTGGGACTCTTCCTTTCAGGAGGTCGGGAACAATCCAGGCTGCAACTGGTCATTGGGCTTCTTGGGCGAACGTTGTAATATCTGGGCTTTGTTGCAGCCCAGGCATGCGGGCGTGCCGAGCTTCTCCGAGGTTTGCAATGGGGGCAAGAGGCAGGCTTTGCTTAGTAAGGGAGTTGACCAAGGCTACAGTGCTCCTAAAAGATGCACTAAAGCCAGACCTCTGTTCCTTTACTTCCTGGTTCCTTACCCTCTTTTCTAGTGTACACTTTACTTACTGCAGGTAAAGGCATCTGGTCTCTCACGTTCAGCTTCCCTTAATGTAGAATCTCTGCTTGTCAAAACTTTACTGTACAAGTGGGGAAGAAAACCCAGAGAAAGTGACTTACTTGCCACGGATCATACAGTGATATTGGTCCTGGCCTGTGTGCTCCTCGTGTGTTGGAGAAAAATACTTCTTGTTGGACTTTATTGAGTCGCTGACGGGTGCTTGATTGAGACCTGTCCTATTTTGGTTTGTTTGTTTGCTAAACTTTGACTGAACGTTTCATTTCTTGGTCGTAAATTTGTATAGCGTGAGCCGGGCGGTGGTGGCGCACTCCTTTAATCCCAGCACTCTGGAGGCAGAGGCAGGTGGATCTCTGTGAGTTCGAGGCCAGCCTGGTCTAGAAGAGCTAGTTCCAGGACAGGAACCAAAAGCTACAGATAAACCCTGTCTTGAAAATTAAAAAAAAAAAAAAAAAAAATCTATAGCGTGACAGTTTGTGTAGGCTTCTCTGATTTGGATTAGGTTTACAAAGTTAATGAAGTAACTTACGAAGTAGGCCTGCCAGGTATGTTATTTGTTGAGGCCAGAGTTATGACTGGTACTGGGTCCAGTTTTCGTTTTTACTTTTTCTTCCATGTTAAAAACCTCGGAGGTGGAACCTCAGGTGAACACTTTCCCAAAGAAGAGGCGGAAGCAAAGGGACTTCTGAAAGACTGGGTGTGGTGATGCATGCTTGTAGTTCATTCAGAACTTGGGAGGTTGGAGGCAGAAGGAAGGATCAGAAATTTTAACGCCATTCATAACCGACCTGGGGATGCACAAAACCCTGTCCAAAGAAGAAGCTAGCCTGTGTTCTTAATCACTGGTATATCTCTCCAGCCCTACCTTTTCTGTTAACACCCTCCCCTTCCAACTCCTGTGGTATATTCCAAGTAACCTTGACATCTGAAAGAGATCTGGCCCTAGTTTACATTGAAACTTGTTTCTGGCCTCTTGTTGATTGTTCCCCTGTCTACTCACTAACTGTTCTTGTATGTTTCCAACATGCTTCTACCTCGACTTTGTCCCTGCAAAGCCATTTCTCTGCATGACTGAGGAGCTTTTTTTCTTCAGATAGCTTGTCACCGCAGAGGGTTTTTCTGAATGAAAAGCTTGTGAAGCAGGAGCTTTTCTTGTTTTATTCAGTGCTGTCTCTATCCCTAGGCTTGAAGGCCTGGCACTTGTTGATCACCCCTTAAGCTGCTTGGGACCTGAGGGTATAACTCTATGGTTGAGCATGTATTGAGTATGCTCTTAGCATAGATGAAATACTTAGCACCCAAACCGTTTGCTTGGATAAATCTGTAGTCTCTTGTCATGTGTGCTGGTTTTGGTTTTGTCAACTTTACACAATTTACTTTAGACATATCTGGGAAGGGGCAGTTTCACTTGAGTAATTCCCTCCATCATACTGACCTGTAGGCAAGTCTGTTGTGTATTTTTTTTTTTGATTGATGGTTTATTTGGGAGGGACTAGATCACTATGGGCAGTGGCCATCTCTCGGCAGGTATTCTTGGGTTGTATAAAAAGCAGACTGAGCAATTCATGGGGAACAAGCCAGTGAGTAGTGTCCCTGCATAGCTTCTGCTTCAGTTCCTCCTCCAGGTGTTTGCTTTGGCATCTCTCAACAAACTGTGATGGGGAATGAGGAAGCCAAATTTTTGCTTCCCAAGTTAGTTTTGGTCAAGTTGTTTTATCACAGCAATAGAAAGCAAACTAAGGGGTTGGAGAGATGGCTCAACAGTTAAGAGCACTGACTATTCTTCCAGGGGTCTTGGGTCCAATTCCTAGCACCTACATGACAGCTCATAACTGTCTGTAACTTTAGTTCCTAGGGATCCAACACCCATGACAAAACACCAACGCATATAAAGTAAAATAAAAATAAATAAATTTTAGAAAAGCAAACTAAGACATTATATAAATTGGTGTTCAATTACATAAATTATATAACTCTGAAAAACATCTTTTTTCTTTTTCTTTCTCTTTTTGGTGGTGGAGGGGGGTTTTTGAGACAGGATTTCATTGTAGCTTTGGAACCTGTCCTGGAACTAGCTCTTGTAGACCAGTTCTTATAGAACTCACAAAGATCCACCTGCCTCTGCCTCCCAAGTGCTGGGATTAAAGGTGTGCGTTACCACCGCCTGACTTGATCAAGGTAATTAATTGGAGTTTGCTAACAGTTTCCGAATCCATTGCCATCATGGTGAGGAGCATAGTGATAGGCAGGCAGGTGCTGGAGCAGTAGCTGAGAACACTATACTGTGATCCACAAACAGCGAGAACCTGTGGCTGGTGTGGGCATACTTCCTCCAAAAAGGCCATACTTTTTTGAGACAGGTTTTCTCTGTAGCTTTGGAGCCTGTCCTGGTAGACCAGGTTGGCCTCGAACTCACAGAGTTCCTCCTGCCTCTACCTCTGCCTCTGCCTCCTGAGTACTGGGATTAAAGACGCGCCCTACCACCGCCCAGCAAGGCTATACTTCTTAATCCTTATAATCCTTTTAAACAGTTCCACTTCCTGGTGCTAAGCATTCAAATACATGATCTTCTGGGACCATCCTTACTAAATCACAACTACTTTTTTCTAGCACATTTAAGTCTAAGCAAATAAAGTGTAATTCTTGAGCTGGAGATGTAGAGTGCTTGCCTTGGGGCCAGTCTCAGCACAAAATTTTTTTTGAGATTATAATATAATTACAACATTTCTCCCTTCCTCCTTCTAAAGCCCCCCCCATATACTCTTCCCTACTCTCTCTTCAAATTCATGACCTATTTTTCATTGTTATTGTGTACATGTATATACATGTACATACACACATGTGTCTATATATATATACACACATACATACACATATATATTCCTAAATATAACCTGTTCAGTTTGTATAATGTTACTTGTGTGTATGTTTTCTGGACTGTTTGACACTAGATAGTCAATTGATGTTTTCTTCCCTGGAGAAGACCATCTCTCCCAGCTTTCCTCAGTTGCCTATAGTTCTTTGTGTAGGATTGAGACTTGTAGGCTTTTTCCAGTTCACTTGGGTGTATTCATTGATGTTATCCTTGTTCAGCTCACATTTGGGCAGTCTGTTCTTGAGGTTTTGTGGGTGTAACTTCTGATAATTACTAGGAGACACAACCTCAGCAAATTTCCTGATCCTCTGGCTCTTACAATTCTCTCTGCTCCCCTCTTCCACAATGTTCCCTGAGCCTTAGATGCTGGAGTGTTTTATAAATGTATCTCTCGGGACTGGGCTCCACAACTCTGCAATTTTATTGGCTGTGATTTCCTGTAGTGGTCTCTGTTGTAAAGAGAAGTTTCCTTGGAGAGGGGTGAAGACTACACTTATCTATGGGTAAGGACCAATTCTTAGGAATTATGCAGTTTTAGTAAATTAGTGGTTGTTGATTCTCCTCCGGTAACCATGCTTTCACTAGAACTGAGTGGTTAACTGGGTTCCAGTACCAGGCATGGTTTACCTTTTATTAAGTGAGTCTTAAATCCAATTAGAGAGCCGTTGGTTAATGCCAACGCATTCATGCCGCTGTTGAACCCTTAAGATTATCCTGCCATGTTGCTTGATGATGTGATTCATAGATGTCATCATAGTGGGGAGAGATTATTTTTATTCTTATGTTTTGTAGTGTTTTGCCTGCATGAACATATCATGTACGTATCATGTATATGTCTCGTGCCCGAGGAAGTTGAAAGAGGGCATTGAGTGCCCTGGAACTGTAACTTGTGAGCAAGAATTGGATCTCAGTTCTCTGTAAGACTAGCCAATGCAGGCTGGAGAGATGGCTCGGTGGTTAAGAGCACTCACTGGCTGTTCTCCCAGAGGACTGAGATTCAATTCCCAGCACCCAAGCAGCTCACAGCTGTCTATAACTATAACTTCAGTTCCAGGGGATATGACTCCCTCACACCAATGTACATGAAATTAAATAAATTATGGGCTATAGAAATGGCTCAGCAGTTAAGGGCACTGAGTGCTCTTCCAGAGGACCTGAGCTCAATTCCCAGTATCCACATCATAGCTAACAACTGTCTCTAACTTCAAGATCTGATATCACAGAGATATACATGCAGGCAAAATACCAATGCAAATAAAATAAAAATAAGTAATATTATTTTAAAGAAAAAGACCAACCAGTGCTCTTAATGACTGAGTCATTGTTTCAGACCCCATAAAATGAAATTTAAAAAGTAAATAAGTGGTTTGATACATAGTTGGTTATAGACTTTTACTAATTCAGTGAAATTTGGTCAGGAGACCACTTTAGACAGTTGAATAACAAGGTGAAGACATTTTACACTGGCCATTCACTGGCCAGCGTAATAACTGCTAGCCACATATGGCCACTTGAGCTTAAAATTAAATGTCTTTAAACACTTAGTTCCTGGACACATTAGGCACATTCTAAGTGCTCAGCAGCAGTGTGGCTAGTGGCTCCCGGAGATAGTAGATCAGTAGAATATTGCACCACACAGAAAGTTCTGTTGGAGAACACTGTTCTAGAAAGTGTTTTGTTAGCATAGACTGGTAAAACTGGGAACAAAGAAACTCCACATTTGAAGGACATCTCTACTCATTCAATGGTCCCAGACCATTGATAAGTAATTTATCTAGTCTGTTGATCTCTCCTTATCTCTACTGTGATCTTGTTTTCAAGAAAAGGGGGGGGGAAGGGTGGGGCATGGTAGCACACCTTTAGTTCTAGCACCCTGGAGGCAGAGGGCAGCCTGGTCTGTATATAGAATCTCACTCAGACAGGCAGAGTGATATGATGAAAACCTACTTCAAGAAAGACTAATTAAATAAATAAAGATCATATCTTAAGGAAGAATACATGAGCTTATTTACTTATTGATCTTAAAGAATTTCCTTTAGTAACTGAAATCGTAAGGTAGTTTATGAGGTGTATTTTTGGGGGTTAGGGATAAGCATTCATAGGGCTAAACCCATGATCACATTGTGGCCCTAAATAAAGAGAATATGATGTTTTTAACATCCTTGTTGAAATATCTTGACAAAAAAGTATCTCTATAGGCAAAAGAAAAAAACAGAAAAAAAAAGGTTTTGTTTTGTTTATTGAGACAGGGTTTCTCTGTGTAACCCTGGCTGTCCTGGAACTCATTCAACAGTCTGGTTTCAAATTCAGAGATCCACCTGCCTCTGCCTCTGAAGTGCTGGGTGTGCGCCACCACCACCCACTTTGAAATTTGCTCTTATTGCTTGTGTGGAGTGTAAACTAGATTCTAGTATGATGGATGGGCCTCTAAATTTTTCTTTCTGTCCTGCTTCAGTACCTGCCCGTTGTATGACATAGAGTCTGTGTATTTCCTATGCTGGTGTCGAGATCTCTGTGCTCAGTATTCTCCCCTTGGAGGAAATTGTACTTTCTTGGCTCTTTAGTCTTGAGTCACTAAGAAGAGCTCTTCAGAGTCAGTGACCTGAGTCTAACCCAAAGTGCTTGAAATTTTAAATTCAACTCCGCTGTTTTTTTGTTTTGTTTTGTTTTTCGAGACAGGGTTTCTCTGTGGTTTTGGAGCCTGTCCTGGAATTAGCTCTTGTAGACCAGGCTGGTCTCGAACCTACAGAGATCCGCCTGCCTCTGTCTCCCAAGTGCTGGGATTAAAGGCGTGCGCCATCACCGCCCGGCTTGATTGCACATCTTATAGGTGGTGGTGGCGGACACCTTTAATCTCTGCACTCAACTTGATATCTGAGTTTGAGGCCAGCCTGGTCTACAGAGTGAGATCCAGGACAGCCAGGGGTACATAAAGAAACCCTGTCTCAAAAAACAACAAACAAACAAAATAAAACAAAAAGCATTATTTTCCTTTAGCCATCAATTTAAAAGAAATATAGCTTGGAGGCTGGAAAGATGGCTCATCAGTCAAGAGCAAAATAAATACATTTTTTCAATATTTATAAGAAAAATATTATTGTTGTAATCTTATAAGTGCTTTTCAAGTTGATTTTCCTGGGATTTTTATTTATACCTGAGTCTGGGTGGGCATCCAGTTCTTTACTCCAGGCATTTATTGAATCTAGAAGAGGTGAAAAAACAGTCACATATATACATACGTGTGTGTATATGTATGAAGATCAAAGTATATTAACATTTAAATACATATCTTAAAACTTTTTTTCTAATTATGAAAGCAGGATATATTTGTTATAAAATAACAATCCAAAAGTGCAAAGAAAATCCTTCTTAGTAAGACTTGCTATTTGGTAGTATTTAATTTGCCTTTTATTCTCCATGTATGTGGTTATTCATTAAATTGGAATTATAAAGCATTTAGTTTTATATTCTACTTAATTAACTTTTTTTATAGTGTGTGTGTGTGTATGTGTGTGCGTGCGCGCACGCATGTTCACATAAATGTTCAAGACCATGCTACATGAGAGGGTGAAGTCAGAGGACAACTCAAGGGAGTTTGTTCCTTCCACCATGTGGGTCCTGGGGGATCAAACTCAAGTTGTCAGGTTCAGCAGCAAAGCACTTTTGTCTGTTGAGGCATCTCGCTGGGCCTCTTCTTTTCAGTTGCATTTTTAATATTTATTTTGTATGTGTAAATGTATGTGCGTAGGAACATTCATGTCAAAACGTGAGTGATGGAGGTCAGAAAACAATTTACAGGAATGGGTTTTCTCCTGTCATGTCAGTTCTGAGTTGAGCTCAGGTCCTCAGACTTGACAGTAAGTACCTTTATTTGCTGATCCATCTTGCCAGCACACAGTCATTTGTTTCTCTCAGATTATATAGAAATAGTAGACCATATGGCTAGATAGTGGTAAATGAGATTTTCCTTGCAACTGCCATGTAAACATTCTTTGTTTGCCTTGCAGAGGAGGTGGCCAAGTTGGAGAAGCATTTGATGCTTCTTCGGCAAGAATATGTCAAGCTGCAGAAGAAACTGGCAGAGACAGAGAAAAGATGCACGCTTTTGGCTGCGCAGGCAAACAAGGAGAGTAGCAGTGAGTCCTTCATCAGCCGCTTGCTGGCAATAGTGGCAGGTCTCTATGAGCAGGAACAATACAGGTGAGCTCCTGGAACCAGAACTGTACCTTTTGCTTCATCCCTAGCCACTTCACACTTCACACGTTGTGTCTTCTCATTCGCTCTTATTTTGCACTCCTCAGGATTGAAACAGGGACTTTGCATATGCTAGACAAGTGCTGTACTGCCGAGCTCTGTCCTCAGCTCTTTTGTCATCTTGTCCTGAAACAAGGTCTCAGTAGGTTGGCCAGGCTGCCGTTGCATTTGTGATTTTCCTGTTTGAGTCTCTCAGGTAGACAGGATTAGACCTACCTGCGCTACTAGGCTTGATTCTCATTCATTTTCTTGCCAAATTTATTTCTCTATAATCAAAATTGTCAGCACTGAGTCACATGTGGTAGCTCACACTTGTAATCTCAGTACTAAGGAGACTGAGAGGAAGATTATTATGAGTTTGATGCTAGTCTCAGCTACATAGTGAGGTCCAGTCCAATGTGAATATGTTTGACTGAGTCCTTATCTCATAAAACAAAAGTAAGAGCTGGGCTGATGTCAGTAAGGTACATGAGGACCTGAGTGTGATCCAAAGAACCCATGTGAAAAAATTTGGGCCTCATGGCAAGCACTTAAAATTCTAGTACAAAGAGAACAGACTTTGGCAGTTTTGGGACTCACTGTCCATCAAGCCTAACCTGAGTGGTTGTGTTCGAGGCCAGTGAAGACCCAGTGACACGTAGATGGCACCAAAGTTGTCCTCTGGCTTCTATATGCACACTGTCTGCTCAGATCAACACCAAACCAATGAAAAAGATGAATAAGATCCCTTTGTTTCTCAAAATGTCAGTCTTTGTTAGAACCCTGTATGCTACTTGCTAGCCCTTTGATCTTAAACTACGACATTTAGGTTCCTGATCTGTGTAACAAAGGATGATCAGTACTACTCCATTTAGGGTTGAAGTAAAGATGAAGTCATACATGTTAAGACACTTCGAATAGTGGGCACATACCAAGGATTGATTATTAGCAGTAATAATCAATGTTTGTTTGAGTTACAGTTTCACCGTGTAGCCCTGGGTGACTTGGAAGCTGCTGTGTAGACCAGGCTGGCCTTGAACTCAGCAATCTTCCTTCTTCCTGAATATTAGAAAAAAAGGCATGTGCTACTATTCCTAGCTATTTATTTATTTTTGCGACAAGGTCTTTGGTAGCCCAGGATGTCCTAGAACTTGGTTGTGGTCATGAATAACCTTATATTTTTGATCCTCTTCCAATGCTGCAGTTTTGCTAAGTGCTACATGTTGGCACTTTTCTTTGTTGCCAAGCATGGCCAACCATATGGCTCAATCCTGTCAGCACAGTGGGTCATCATGATGTTTCAGTAATTGTCTGGAAGCCTTTTTTCCTTAAAATTGACATGGCACACACACCTCTTCTTTTTGTTTTTGTTTTTGTTTTTTAGAGACAGGATTTCTCTGTAGCTTTGGAGCCTGTCCTTGAACTCCCTCTGTAGTCTAGGCTGGCCTCGAACTCACAGAGATCTGCCTGTCTCTGTCTCCTGAGTGCTGGGATTAGAGGCATGTGCCACCACCACCTGGTGCTCTTTGCTTTTTGAGTCAGTGTAGCCCAGATTGATTTCAAACTTGTGATCCCATATGCTGAGGTTATATGAAAGTGCCACCCAGCCTCGACCTCTTTTCTTGATGAATGGTTGGATATTAAGTGGCTAATGTTAGGTATCAATGTTTCTGATAGAGACAGGAGTCCAGATATTAGGTTCTGTATTCTTGACTGCTTTGTGGGAACTAATTTGTTCTCTCTGTTTAACATTGCTTGACATTATTATGGAGGAAAGCAATAGCACAGTTTCAGAGCTTTGAGCTGTCCACATTTCTCACTCTGGTGGTTTATTTTGATACATTCTGCCTAAAACATCTTATATTTTATGTATGACTATTAATCATCCTACTTAGCTTATAGGTTCACCACAAGAATGCTGTTACATGTATTTGAGAGTAGATCATTCCGTGGAATTGAAGTAGAAGTTAAAAATTCTAGCAACATGTAAGCATGGTTCAGCATGTGGAAATATCTTTATTTTTTTTCTTTTGCAGATTCATGTTGATAATCATTATCCATGTATTTGTCAGGTGGGACTCTTAGCTTACCTAGTTATGATGACATTTCTCTTTTTGTATCTTTGGATATTTTCCTCATCAGTGATTTGAAGATTAAGGTTGGGGACAGCCACATCAGTGCTCACAAGTTTGTCCTGGCTGCCCGCAGTGATAGCTGGAGTTTGGCCAACTTGTCTTCCACGGAGGAGCTAGACTTGTCAGGTGAGTCTGACTTCACCAAAACACAGAACTAATGCACAAGACCTCTTAGTAGATGTCACCCTAAGTTAGTTTTTCTTTTCTTCTCTTTCTTTCTTTCTTTCTTTCTTTCTTTCTTTCTTTCTTTCTTTCTTTCTTTCTTTCTTTCTTTCTTTCTCTCTTTCTTTCTCTCTTTCTCTCTTTCTTTCTTCTTTCTTCTTCTTTTTTTTTTGTTTTGTTTTGTTTTGTTTTTCAAGATAGGGTTTCTTTGTAGATTTGGAGCCTGTTCTGGAACTAGTTCTTGTAGATCAAGCTTCCTCCAACTCACAGAGATCCACCTGCTTCTGCCTCCTGAGTTCTGAGATTAAAGATGTGTGCCACCACCACCTGGCTTTAAATTTTATTTTAATGTATGTGTGTGGATGTTTTGCATACATTTCTATCTTTGCACCATATGCGTGAAGTACCCAAGGAGGTCAGGAGAGGATGTCAGATTCCTTGGAACTGGAATTACAGATAGTGGTGATCCACCTTGTGGGTGCTGGGAGCAAACAGTGCTCTTAACCACTGAGCCATCTCTTTAGCCTCTGCTTGTTCTTTATGATTACATTTAATCCTTGAGTAACAAATCATTAATATTTGAGTATCTATTATGTTCTTATATTTAGAAAATGAGTCTTTTTAAATATTTATTTTATTATGTATATAATATTCTGTCTGTGTGTATGTCTGCAGGCCAGAAGAGGGCACCAGACCTCATTACAAATGGTTGTGAGCCACCATGTGGTTGCTGGGAATTGAACTCAGAACCTTTGGAAGACCAGGCAGTGCTCTTAACCACTGAGCCATCTCTCCAGCCCCAATACGAGTATCTTTCAATAAGCTTATTCATTTAAAAAATGTTAATGTATGTACTCATATTTTTTGAATATTTTAAAGACTTATTTATTTATTATGCATACAATGTTCTGCTAACATGTACACGCCAGAAGAGGGCACCAGATCCCACCACAGATGGCCGTGAGCCACCATGTGGTTGCTGGGAATTGAACTCAGGACCTTTGGAAGAGCAGGCAATGCTCTTAACCGCTGAGCCATCTCTCCAGCCCCTGTACTCATATTTTTGAGGTCAGGGAACAAATCTCTGGGGATTAATCTCTGTTTGCTAGGTTTGTGTGACAAGTATCTTCATCTGCTGAGTCATCTCTCTAGGCCTGCTTGAAAGATTTACCATGCAAGTGACCCTGGCATGGAAAGTGACACAGGCAGGAAACAGTATGCCATGCTGACACGGACTGGGTGTAAAGGGGAGGAAGAGAGAGACAGAGAACGGCTTCTTCAGAAGAATGATGGCTGGGGGGAGAGAGACAGAGAGAGACAGAGACAGAGAGACAGAGACAGAGAGACAGAGAGAGAGAGAGAGAGACAGAGAGAGAGAGAGATTGAGAGACAGAGAGAGAAAGAGAAGAAAGCCAAAACCAGCTTGCCCCCATGGGAAGGGAGAGATTGGGAGTGGGCAGAACTTGTGTCTTAATGGGACAGACTACTGTCTGAGTTCATCTTGCCAGGTGACAGGGAAGGCCAATATAATCCTAACATTTTCGTCTTTTTCTTACCATAAAATGGTGAGAAATTAAAGGGGATAGTAGGTGGGATAGGGATGGGGTACTGGGTTCTTGAGACTGCTTCCTGCTTATTTGTGGGTGTCGAAATCTTGGGGGACCTGAGAAAGCTGGGATGCTGGCCATATCCTGGGGTAGATGGTTGCTTACTGCTGTCCAGGCTCTGTGGAACTGTCCAGTGTCTCTCTTGAACTTGTTTGAGGTGAATCCTCTAATTCAGCTCCCTGGAACTTTAGGACTAGAGTTCTTTGAGTTTGTGAAAACATAAATTTTAGACAAATTAGCATTTTTACTGTTTATAAATACTATTATTTGTTTTGTAGAAACAACAGTATACTCACATCAGAAATGATTGTGACAGGTGTTTTTGAACAATGAAAAGTATCCTTAGGAGGATACTTTTCTTTGCCTGCCTAAAACACCTGATGGTGCTAATAAGGCGCTGAATGGCCAATAGCGAGGCAGGAGAAAGGATAGGTGGGGCTGGGACAGAGAGTATGAAGCAAAGGAGAAATCTGGAAGAAAAAAAAAGGACCAAGACAGAACAAGGAGAGGAGGATGTCAAGGGCCAGCCACCAAGCCGCCCAGCCAGCCACAGAGAAAAAGTAAGATATCCAGAAGAAAAGGAAAAAGATAGATGGGAAAATGAAGAAAAACTGACAAGAAACAAGCCAGACTAAGACCGGGCATTCATAACTAAGAAACAAGCCGAACTAAGACCGGGCATTCATAACTAAGAAAAAGCCAGGGCTGGAGAGATGGCTCAGAGGTTAAGAGCATTGCCTGCTCTTCCAAAGGTCCTGAGTTAAATTCCCAGCAACCACATGGTGGCTCACAACCATCTGTAACGCGGTCTGGTGCCCTCTTCTGGCCTGCAGACATACACACAGACATAATATTGTATACATAATAAATAAATAAATATTTTTTTAAAAAAGAAAAAGCCTCCATGTGTCATTTTCTTGATGGGGGAGGGGGGAGTTGAGTGGTAGCCCCCCCCCAAAAGCCAGAAGAGTAAAATATATTGTCATGAATGTATCTGTGTAGTCTTAATTGCTGCAGATTTGCCATTGCATATATACTATGTTTTTATTAACTTTCTATTGAATTCTTAAGATTTTGTAAGCAAAATATAGTGGCTTGTACCTGTAATCCCATAATTTTGGGAGGGTGAAGCAAGAATATTGCTGTTAGTTCCACATCAGTCTGGGCTACAGAGTGAGAGATCTTGTTTCAAAGTAAACAAACATTTTTGTCTCAGTTCTTCATTATTTGTTTGTTTGTTTTGAGACAGGGTTTCTCTGTGGCTTTGGAGCCTGTCCTGGATCTTCCTCTGTAGACCAGGCTGGCCTTGAACTCACAGAGATCTGCCTGCCTCCACCTCCCAAGTACTGATATTAAAGGCAAGCACCTGGCTTCAGTTTTTCATTATTATTCTCTGTATTTACCCTATTGTTTGTTTAGAATAACAACCTATGTGAGTAATTCTTGTGTAAAAGTTTATTCAGTCTTTAAAAATCTTGGCTAGAGACTGGAGAGATAGTTCAGTGGTATCCTGGCGGCTCTTCCAGAGAGTCTGACTTTTATTCCAAGTACTCATACGGTGGGATACAGCCATCTGTAACTCTAGTTCTGGGGGTTCAGCACCCTTTTTGGTCTCCATGGGTACCAAGAATGCAATTAGTGCATAGCCATACTTGCAGGCAAAACACCCATACACATAAAATAAAGCCTTCTAATTCCCAGCACCACAAATAAATGACTAAAAATAAATAATTAAACTGTGGCTAGTCTGTATTAGGAATTCTGTTGAGTGTGTAGTTAATGCCTTTAATGAGGCAGAGGCAGGCAGATCTCTGTGAGGACAAGGTCAACCTCCTCTACATAGAGAGTTCCAGGACAGATAGGCCTATGTAGAGAGACCCTGTCTCAAAGTGGGGGAAAAAGAAATGAAAAATATTCTGAAATTGTCTTATGTTTCAAATATTTACCCAGTGAATTTGACCCTATGGTTTACTCATACAAAAACTTTAACATTTTTCTGAAATTGGATGCAGCCTAGACAACTGTCACTATTTTTTATGGCTGTATTGTTAAGAGGTATTCCCCAAAGAAGACCACTGGACACAGGTGTAAGCAAATAGACAGTTTTTATTAGCTGGTCTGTAACTACATTGGGTGTTTGGGACCCAAGTGCAGTTCCAAGCATTTCTCGAGGTGGGATTTTAAACACACACACACAAAAAAACCCATGTCTTGGGATGATATACCTCAGTTAGTCAGAAGTGGAGTTATAGAAGCTGGAAGCAAGGTTAATAAATTTAGGGACTTTCCTAAAACTATAGGTCTTTGTTCAGTTTTGGCAGGTGTTGGTTGCCTATGTGCTTGGTTCCAGGCCTGAATGATAGTTCCATCATGGTGTCAGTTGTGCTAAGGTTTGGGGCCTATTACAGTATATTTCCTTGAGTTAGGCATACCATTATTTATTTCCCTAACCACAGATTTTAGGGTTACTTCTAGAAGACCTAAGTGTGTCATCTACTTTCTTTTTCTAACTAGATGCGAATCCTGAGGTGGCGATGACCATGCTTCGCTGGATCTATACCGATGAGTTAGAGTTCAGAGAGGATGATGTGTTCCTGACTGAGTTGATGAAACTGGCCAATCGCTTTCAGCTCCAGCTCCTTAGGGAGAGGCAAGTCACAACAGATGTGCCCTGCAAGGTGGTGGCTAAACTTAATTGTGCCAAGCTGTGTGAAAGCAGCTTCTGATACGTGAAGAATTGCCAGGGTTCTGTAAAGGTGATGTGGGAGAGACTGATTTCTCCCTTGCTTTGTGTTACTGGTAAGCTAAATTTTGCCAGTGCTAGTTTGTTCTTTCTTCTGCTGGCTTGTTACCTGAGGCTATGTGATTGTGTAAACTGACAACTGCATATGGAAGAATAGATTCCAGGTTCCACATTCTTGACTTTGCCTTTCATTCTGTTTTCCTCAACATTTTATTCTGCTTTTGGATAGACATAGCAGATGAAGTTCTTGGTTATATACTCCTTTTTGGAAGCACTTTAGTGCTTACCTTAATCCAAAGAGTATATGGTTCAGTAGGTTTTGTAGCCAGTATTGATAAGAGCTTACTTCATTGAAGTTAACTGCTTTTTAGGTCCCAAGGAGCTGTCACAGTATGTTTTTAAAGTGCATTTTCTCTGTTTCTTTCCCAAGTTGGTATAATAGAATAACAGGGGACAAAATGCTCATTGAACAGTGTCAGTCAGAAATCTTTGTGCACCTGTTGTATCTCTGCCTGTTGGTGGCCAGCTTGATTAATGTCTTTTTTTTAATTTAAACATATTTATGTATATATTGTTTTGTCTGCATGCATGCCTGCACACCAGAAAAGGGCATCAGATCTCATTATAGATAGTTGTAAGCTGCCATGTGGTTGTTGGAATTTGAACTTGAGACCTCTGGAAGAGCAGTCAGTGCACTTAGCCTCTGAGTTAATTTTTCAGCCCAATGTAGTCTTTTTATAGTACTTCATAATTTTGTTTTGTTTTGTTTTGTTTGGGGGTCTTCTCATTACCCCTTTGCCCCGCTTCTCCCCCTTTCTCAGGTTTGTCTGTAACCCTGGCTCTGGTTGTTGATGAAAGTTTTTGTCCTGCCTGGTTCAACAGCCATTCAGTCCCAAATAAACACAAAGGAGTTTGTATTAATTATAATCTGGTTGGCCTATTGCTCAGGCTTATTACTAACTAGCTTTTAAAACTTGAGTTAACCCATAATTCTTATCAATTTTTTTTTTTTTTTTTTTTTTGGAAATGTGTAGCCCAGGCTGGCCTCAAACTCGTGATCCTCCTGCCTCTGCCTCCTTCAGCAAATCCTACCGGCGGGCGCCACCACTACTGGCTCGGTACCTTTTCTCAGTAAAGCATTCTCATCTTGTTTTCTCTATGTCTGGCTAGCTACTGCTAACTTCGCCCTTCCTTTTCCCAGAATTCTGCTAGTCTGGTTGCCCTGCCTTTACTTCCTGCCTGGGTACTGGCCATTCAGTGTTTTATTAAACCGACACAAGTGATAAATCTTTACAGTGTACAAATCATTATCCCACAGCACCTGTCTGTTCTGGAACTCACTCTGTATACCAGGTCAGCCTCTAATTCACAGAGATCACCTGCTTCTACCTCCTTAGTGCTGGTATTAAATGTGTGTGCCACCATTGTCCGGCTTATAATATTTTTATTTTCATGGGTGCATGAAAAAAAAATTGGCTTCTCTCCTGGCTGGTTGAGGGACTAGTTTCAGCCATCAAGATATTCTGTTTATTGCTCTATTGATCCCACCTAGGAGATCCAAGGGAGACTCGGCTACTAGGAGCTGCTTACTTTGTTTTTACTGTGAGAGGGCTTTTCCTCTGGATTGGCCCCCACAGCTCCACAGGAATTCCTAGACATTCTTCCCAACTATCTGTAAGTGATCTGGGATTGAGAACTGTTTTAATATCTAAAACTAATTTAAACATAAACAGGTCCAAGCTGTATAGGGCTAGATTATTAACTCAACTAGCTTTAATATTGAGGCCTTCCAGTTAACTATTGTGTTTGTTTAGTAAGTTTATGCACTACCTAGGAGTATACTCATACTCATTTTAATTAGATTGTTTATATCTTTTCCCCCAGATATCCTGTGCTTTCTCATTCACCATATCAGACTTGCTTATAAATTAAATTGCTTTAATAAAAATGTTCTGGCTTTGTATAGATCATTTAATTAGTATAATGGATCATTTAATTAGTATATTGATTGATTAGGCTTCATAATGATCAACATTACCAGATGCTCCAATCTGTACTGTTGGATGTGGCTGTTAAGTTGTCTGTCAAAGCTCTCTTAAGAGCTGTGATAGAAGAGGCCAGGACTAGAGTGAGTGCTGGCTCATTTTGTTTTGTTGTTTTTTTTGTTTGTTTGTTTGTTTTTGAGACCAGGTTTCTCTGTAACTTTGGAGCCTGTCCTGGAACTCGTTCTATAAACCAGGCTGGCCTCGAACTCACAGAGATCCGCCTGCCTCTGCCTCCTGAGTGCTGGGATTAAAGGTGTGCGCCCCCACTGCCCAGCTGAGTGCTTGCTCTTAATGAGGTCACACGTGTGCCCACTGCTTTTAGGCAGAGAAATAACACATCTAAGATAATAGCTCAAGAGGCTATGGCAAATAGGAACTGTGATAAAGAGGTTCTGATGGTTTGGAAATGTTAATAATTAAATTGATAAAAATGTAGGTATCTTGGAGTTTCTTTTGCTGTGAAGAGACATCGTGACAACAGCAGCTCTTATAAAGGAAAACATTTAATTGAGATGGCAGCTTACAGTTAGAGGTTCAGTCCGTTATCATGGTGGCGTGCAGGTAGACATGGTGGTAGTGAAGGAGCTGAGGGAGTTCTGTATCTTGCAGCCAGCAGGAAGTAGACTGTGCAATGAGTGAAATTTAAGCAAGAGACCTCAAAGCCTGGCCCCACAGTGACACACTTCCTTCAGCAAGGCCAACCTTCCACTAGTGCCACTCCTTATGAGCTAGCTTATGGGAACCAATTACATTCAAACTACCACAGAAGGGTTTTATTTTTAATAATACCAGAAAATCCTCTTTCAAAGGAGTATTATAAAAGTGACAATATTTTTCCTGATTATAAATACATATTCAGTGTATGCAATGTGGAAAACATAAAATTATATATAGAAAATGCTAATCATCTACAACCCAACCATTATTCAGCTATGTTTTTTTTTCTTTCAGTAGTTCTCACTTCTCACATACATGAGTTGATATGAAAACCAGAAAACTAGCTGAGTGTGGTGGTACATACTTTAAATTCTAGTGCGTGGGAGGCAAAGGCAGGCAGATAACTAATTCAAGCCAGCCTAGTCTACAAAGGTAGTTCTAGAACAGCCAGAGCTACACAGAGAATCCCCATCTCAAAAACCAAAGAGAAAAGAAACCAGACAGGACATGTGGGGTGCCTAATTTATATTTTTAAAACCAGGTTTATGGGCTGGAAGTAACAAGAGGTTAAGAGCCCTTGTTGCTCTTGGAGAGAGAGGACTCAGGTTTGGTTCCCAGGGGCTCACAATTGCCTTTAACTCCATTTTCTGGGGTTCTGTTGCGATGCCCTTTTCTGGTCTCTTTGGGCTCCTGCATGCATATGGACTCACATAGACGCACATGTACATAAAAATAATGAATAAATCTTTGCTAGGTATGGTGGCACATGTCTTTAATCCTAGCACATTGTAGGTAGAGGAGGATGGATCTTTTATGAGTTTGAGTACAGTGTGGTCTACAAAGTGCATACCAAACCAACCAGGGTTATATGGTGAGATTTTGTTTCAAAGAAACAAAATTAACAGCAAAATAGATTATTTTGTGTTTTTGTATGCTTTGTGGGTATAAAATTACAAAAATATACTAATAACAAGAATATTTTTCCTCCAGAGCAAAACTAGCCTGCCTTGTATTTTTAAAAGAGAAAGTTTAAGCTGAGAACTTAAATTTTAAAGTTAAAATTATATATTCTTTTGTTGTGTGAGTCATACCGTTTTTTAGTTATAGCTATTCATATGGCAAGTGACACTCAGGATCTAAATGAGTGAATATGAACTGTTTGTAATTTTTAAGAAAACATCTGTTGTCCTCAAATATATCCAAGTCCCTTAGCAGTAATAAGAAAGACAATATAACTTTCAGAGCCCAGGCTGTTGTCTGTACAAGCGTGTAAAGTGCTCTGCAGATGAGAGCTGGAACTTATGTGGTCAACTATGTGGTAGGTCACCTGCTGATAGAACAATGCTATAGCAAGACCATCATATCTGACATTACAAGTTTCATCCATCTGAAAGGAGAACTTTTCCTCCTAGAACACTTACTCCATAGTTGTGATCAGGTCAGAATGACTTTGTTACCCTTTGTTGTGGTGTGGTGTGACGTGTACTTAGACTGTAGAGGCACAGAAAATTGAGATTTATGAATATACTGTTTTATTTTTGAGATAGTGTTATACATTATAGCCCAGACTCACTGGAATTCATTTTGTAGCTCAGGTTGGCTTCTAACTCTTGACAGTCTTTGCCTTAGGCTCCTAAGTATAGCAATTTGAGGTGTGTATCATCACCCCTACTGCAAAGCTTATGTGTGTTTTTTTGTTTGTTTGTATGTCATAACAGGATTTCTCTATGTAGCCCCTGTCTGTCCTGGAACTTGCTCTGTAGACCAGGCTGGCCTCAAACTCACAGAGATCTGCCCGCCAATGCCTCCCGAGTGCTGGGATTAAAGGATTAAATGAACCAGACACTTTTGTTCTTAATGCAGTGTTTCTACATATTGATTTTTCTTCTTTTAAAAATGCCATGGGAGGGTTGTTGAAATTGCTCAGCAGACAAAAGTCCTTACTACACAAACCTGATAACCTGAGTTTGATCACTAAAACTCACTTTAGAAGGAGAAAACTGACTTAAATTGTCATCTGGCCTTCACACCTTTTTGTATTGTGGTGTACAAACACAAACACACACTAATAATGAATGAATGAGTAAATAAATAAATAAATAATTTGTTGGGAAGGGGTGGAGACAGGATATTACCATGTATTCTTAGGTGGCTGCCTCTGCCTCTTATGTGTTGGAGATTAAAGGCATGTGCCACCACAATTAGCCCTAAATTAATTTTTTTTATTTTGGTTTGGTTGGTTTGATTTTTTTGAGGCTGGGTTTCTCTGTAGCTTTGGAGTCTGTCCTCGAACTAGCTCTTGTAGACCAGGCTGGCCTCAAACTCTCAGAGCTCCGCCTACCTCTGCCTCATGAGTACTGGGATTAAAGGCGTGAGCCACCACCGCCCGGCTACTAAATTAATTTTTTTTTTTTTTTTTTTTTGATTTTTGAGACAGGGTTTCTCCGTAGCTTTTTGGTTCCTGTCCTGGAACTAGCTCTTGTAGACCAGGCTGGTCTCGAACTCACAGAGATCCGCCTGCCTCTGCCTCCCGAGTGCTGGGATTAATGGCGTGAGCCGCCACTGCCCAGCTCTAAATTAATTTTTAAAGTGCCCTGAGAGAGGTGCTTCTTTCACCAAGTCAGCAATGTTACTTAAAGACAGAGCACCTAAGGACAGATATAAAATAGTTGCATATTTCCTACTGATGGAAAATGGCTATGTTCTTGTTTCTAGCCTAGTCTACCTTGTAAGGTCTGAAAATTTGCTTTTTGTTTTTCCCTGGTCTGTCCCACTGTGTCCTCCTATCTTCACTCTGTCTCATTGTCTTCCTTTGCACGACTCCACGGTCTGTCTTGGTACCCATCTCTTCTTTCTCATCTCCACTCCATGATCTGTCGTCTTGTTTGCCTTCCTCCCCTCTTCTCCTTACCTCTGTAACTCTTGTTGTCCTTCTCTACTTCTGCTACCTAAAACTCATCTACTGAGATTGAGAATTCCCTGCTGCTCAGTTATGAGCAGTAGTATTGAAGTCCATTGATATTTGCTATTAAAGTTTGCAATGTCTGTTTTCCATTTTCCTTCAGGAAAGGAATGTTAGGCCTTAGAAGGGATTTTTGAGCACAGAGGAAATGTAAACTTAGGAGCTTACCTTTAAGTGTCTCGTGCTCTGCTGAGTGTACCTAACTTTCCTTCATCTTGAAACCCAGAGTCCCAACATCTCTGAGATCAAGTACCATCCTTACGTCATCATAGAAGGGGAGACAGGACCATAGAGACTTCATTTTCCTCTCACTACTAAGTTCTGCTATGTGACTTTTCTAAAGTTTTTGTTGAGGTTGTAGGAAAGGAGAAACAATGGTAGATTAGATTGAGGGGGCTATGAGTAGGCTACCACTGGGCGTCTCTGACTACCCTTGGGGGTAAATCTGATTGAAGTACTGCTTTAAACAGACGTTTCCTGTCCCGACTGCCCAGTCCCAAATTAACGACTAAGATGTTGAATATGAATTACAAACGCTCTGTTGATAGCTCAGGCTTGTTATTAGCTAACTCTTACATTTAAATTAACCCATTTCTATTCATCTATGTATTGCCACGTGGCTCGTGGTTTTACCTGTCCTCTAGCATATCTTTTGGGATGACTTTCAAGGAGACTGGGCAGATGGCTGGCTGGCGTCTCTCCTGACTCTGCCCTTCTTCCCATCATTCTCAGTTTGGCTTTCCCACCTAACTTCCTGCCCAGCTACCAGCCTGTCAGCTTTTTATTAGCCAATGAGGGTAATACATATTCATAATGTAGAAAAGAATTATTTTGCAGCAGCCACCTTTCTCGGTAGGCCTCATTTTGTGGGAGGCACAATATGGTTTCCAGGTAATTTATCATAGAATAAATTCTATATCTTCTATGCTAGGATGTGGAGACAACTTTGTGCCACGAGGATATAGTTGATATCTTGTTAGTCATTCATCAAGTCTTGTTGCCTGGCTTTGTGTAGACACCCATTGTGCCCAGTTTACTCTTGACGTACTGTGGTCTGATTTGTGTGTGGCACTCGAGATTGAATCCATAGTCTCTTGCATACTAGATCTGACTCATAATTATTTTACCATCTTATAGTTATTTTGGGTGGTCCTTTAAAATGTAATTATAAATGTAAAAGTTTTATTTATATGTATATGTGGAGGGGCATGTATCTGGGGAGACTAGAAGAGAGTACCAGATCTCCTAGAACGGGAGTCACAGACAGTTGTGGATATGTGCTGGGAACCAAACTTAAGGTCCTCCTTTGGAAGAACAACTGTTCCTAGGGGCTGAGCTGTCTATTCAGTCCACACCCAGTGTTGCTAAGGATTGAACCCAGGACTTCCCAAATACAAATACATCCTAGACAGACATTCTACCATTGTCTTACTTTCCAAACCCTGAATTATAGTTTATTCATTTATTTTAATCATCATGATTATTATTATATATCAGTAAGTATTTTGGCTACATATATGTCTGTGCAGCACATAAATATGGTACCCATGAAGGCCAGAAGAGGGCATTGGATCCCCTAGAACTTAGAAGTTAGATGATTGTGTACTTGCATGTGGGTGCTGGGAATTGGATCTGAGTCCTCTAGAAGAACAGCCAGTGCTCTTGACCTCTGAGGCATCTTTCTATCCCTCTGAATTATAATTTAAACAAAATAAAAATTTATCTTTTGGAAGGACTTTCAAGGAGGTATTTATTAAGCATAGACGCTCACATTTGAAATCATGAGAGTAATAAAGTTAGCATAATAGAGTTGTCTGAAATCTGTAGGCATGTTCCATACAATTCAGTGCCAAAGAACTGAAGCCAGTCTGTTTGTGTTTGATTGCAAAGTGACCTGTGCACGTGATTCAGAAGTTTCAAGTGATTACTTTTGAGGCTATTGAGGTATTCTGCTTCATATTTTTTTTTGCACGTTATTTTGATTCTGTTCGATTAATATACTGTCTAGTACAAGACTGCAAAGCACACTGTAATCCCAGACTGAGTCAAGAGGAGCCTAACCTCAGAGCTAGCCTGGGCTACATAGTGAGATACCCTATCTCAAAAATAAAATGTGTATGGTCAGTTTTAGTAAAATCACAATAAAAATTGATTTCCATAAGTAAAAATCTATACTTTTTTTTTTTATCAAACATACTGTTCAATCTTACACCTTAGTTTTTCTTAGACATAACTAGTGCCTTAATCATTAGCTTTGGTTTATTTATTTATGAATATATATGCCTTACTAATATTGTTCATCATTAATGAAAACTCTCTTACAGATGTGAGAAGGGTGTTATGTCTCTGGTGAATGTTAGGAACTGTATTCGCTTCTATCAAACTGCAGAGGAACTAAATGCCAGCACACTAATGAACTACTGTGCAGAAATTATTGCAAGTCACTGGGTAAGGATTGAGAGGTGTGGACAGAGCGAGATCCAGTGTAAGCCCTGCTTCTGTAGTCGCCCCTCGGGCACATCGTCTTTGCAGCTTGCATTATTAAAAAAGAAGCAGTTTGATGGATGGTCTGTGAGGTTTGTTTCTGTTCTGAAAGTGTTCTGAGGGTTTAGATTGCACCAGGCAGAGGGAGCTGAGGTTCAGGAGCAGATGCCAAGAAGGAACATCTGCCTTTAGTGTTGTCCTTGAGAGGCTGAGACTCAGCATGCAGGTGCCCATGGAAGAGCTTCCTCCACTACAAGAGGCATTCTTAAACTTCAGCTTCTTTTCTTGAGTTTTTGTTATAAATAAGAGGCTTTACATCTCTTGGTTACAGTTTTGGTTTTTTATGTGTATGCAGGTGTACATATGTGCTTGTGGAGGCCAGAGGACAACCTCTGGTGGACTTACTCAGGTACCATCCACTATATTTTGAGACAGGGTCTCTTACTGGCCGAGAGCTTGCCGATTAGGTGAGTCAAGCTGGCCAGTGAGCCCCAGGAATCCTGTCTCCTTCCAAGCACAGGGTTTACAAGCCAAGTTTTTTTTTCCCCTTTTCATTAAATAAATAATATATAAAACAATCTATGTTGTTTTATGAACTAGCTTTTGTGATTGTTTTGTATACAACATTATTGGAGAAACTTTGGAATTCTAAAGAAAGTTTTCTAACAGTTGGTGTGAGTGCCATTAGTGCCATAGACCTATAATCTCAACTACTTGAAAGGCTAAGGCAAGAGATGCCGAGTTCATGGCCAAGCTGCAAAGTAAGTTCAAGACCAGCCTGAGGAACTTAGTAAGACCCTTTCTCTAAAGAATTTTTAGCCAGGCAGTGGTGGCGCAGGCCTTTAATCCCAGCACTCGGGAGGCGGATCTCTGTGAGTTCGAGGCCAGCCTGGTCTAGTTCCAGGACAGGAACCAAAAGCTACGGAGAAACCCTGTCTCGAAAATCAAAAAAAAAAAAAAAAAAAGAATTTTTAAAGGGCTGGGAATTAGCTCAGTGGTACAATGCTTGCCTAGCATACATGAAGCCCTCACTTTCATCCCCAGTACCAGTAGAAAAGTGGGGTTATTGTTTTTTTGCTTTAAGATAAGATCTCATTATGTAGCCCAGATTGATCTCAAACTTACGGCAAACATGCCTCAGCCTCTAGACGTTGGAATTGATGGCATATACTGCTATACCTGCTGAAAGGTAGTTTTAAAGAACTGACAGAGTGATAACTATCCCTTTCTGATAGGGGCACAGCTTTGGAGAACAGCTGGGACTCAGTGAATTGTTTGCTGCAGTTCTGATTAGTTTTGAAATTGCCATCTTAGTAGACTTAGTAGGAAAAGGACTCCAAGCTCATGGTCAGGCTTCTACATGGCTTGGTTCCTGTTGAAGGTCAACATTGATGTTCAGCTGTCCAGTCTCTGAGGCTCAGCGGAGCTGGGATGGGTAAAAGTGTGGTGGCAAGTGCCTCTTAAATACAGATCCTGACTCAGTCGTTTTCTTACTGTGCACTTTGTGTGAGCTCTGTAACCTCCATATGTTAATACTTTTCATTGTTTTCAATCCCTAGGATGACTTGCGAAAGGAGGACTTCAGTAGCCTGAGTGCTCAGTTGTTATACAAAATGATCAAATCCAAGACAGAGTACCCATTACATAAAGCTATCAAAGTGGAGAGAGAAGATGTGGTCTTCCTCTATCTGATTGAAATGGATTCCCAGGTATTATAGAAGCATTTCCAATTTTCCCTGTCTCTCTCGATCCTGATTAATCGAGATTAATGCTATCTCGATCCTGCTTCCATCTGTACTGTGACTGGACATTCTAAGAAAGTGCTTCTGACATGTTCAGGTTGCTTTTGAGCATTTTCTGTTCTGTTCCTTAGAATTCATCAGTCTTAGTACAGTCCAAAGCACATTTACATTTCCAGATGGCTGTCATAACAGTACCTGACTTCAGGCCCCGATCTTTGTTTTTATTTCTTACCAAAACAAGTTTCCACAAATTCTGTGCCCTAAGTCCACACACATTCTGGGCTGGTTGAGAGTACTTGCTGCTTTTGCAAAGGACACAGGTTTGGTTCTCAACACCCACATGACAGCTCACAACCCTCTGTAACTCCATTTCCAGGGAACCCAACACCTTCTGACCTCTGGAGGCACCAGGTATACATATGGTCCACATACTACATGCAGGCAAAAACACTTATACCCATAAAATTATATAGTTTACAATAGTAACCGCAATCCATCACTTTTATTATTTATCAGCTTTGCTGTTGGAGATCCACACCAGAAGTCACAAGATTAAAATTACGTTGTTTATAGACTGGTCATTTGTGGAGCCATTTTTTCTTGTGGGCTTAAGACTATTCTCAGCCTCTAGATGTCCTCAGTCTTTAACTTCAAAGAAGCCTTGCTTCCATCCCTAAAGCCAGCAATGACAGGTCAAGTCCTAATTTCACCCCTTAATGACCTGGTCTTCTACTTTCCTGTTTCACTTTTAAGAATGAATGTTGTTACAAGTAGGACCCTGTTGGCTGGTTCAGGAATCTCCCTAGCTCAAGGTACTTAGCCTTATCACATCTGCAGGGGGACTTTTTGCCTTGTAATTGACATCCTCACATTATTTGGTAATAAGGGCTTGAACATCTGTGGAGTGGGGGTGGAGGGCATTATTCTTCATCCCACACTGTCTTCAATGGAATGCAGGTGGAAGTATGGTTAATCATGGGTGTTTGTGCTAAGGAGGACTCTATTTAGCCACCTTTCATGAAAATCCTAACTCTTTGTTATAAAGTTCTCTATTCAGGCTTGTCTTTGGTGTCTGTGTCCCACGTTGTTGTGTCTGATGTCTGCCCCCGCCTCCCCTTTTGTCCCTGTCTCCTGTGTTCTGTTCCCCCTCCCCTGCTGCTATCTCCATTTTCTCTGTGGTCCTTTGATCAGCTTTGTTGCTCTTTGCTCTCTCGTCACTGTTGTTTATTGACACTGAAAGCGAGTGCTCTCAGGAGGCCCAATAGAAAGTCTGTGATGAAGTTGAATTTTGAGACTCAGCAACACCATGGTGACATAGCATTAGAATTGGCACTTTTAGAATAAGTGTGATGACATATACGTATTTATGGAAGAAAGGCCATTTCTGTGAGTTTGAAGACTGGCTTGATGTACATATTGAGACCCTGTCTCCCAGCACTCGAGAGGCAGATGTTTTAAGTTGGGAAAGATTAAAGTGGGCTGTATTTTCTGTCTGAGTGCTGATTTCCTGACTTCTCTGTTCAGCTCCCTGGGAAGCTAAACGAAATGGATCATAATGGAGATCTTGCATTAGATCTGGCTCTTTCTCGGCGACTAGAGAGTATTGCCACCACTCTGGTTAGTCATAAAGCTGATGTGGACATGGTAGACAAGAATGGCTGGAGCTTGTTACATAAAGGAATCCAAAGAGGTAAGGAGAAATGAATTACATTTTTCTCTGTATAGTTTTGAAGCTTCCTAGACTCAGTTCGAGGAATTCCCAAAAGACCTTGAGTCTGTACACTCAACTAGTGTGACTTAGAACTTGTGATCGTTGGGTCAGAGGGTCTAAAACACTATTGGCTTTGTCAGTTTGTCTGTTCATAATGCCACCAGGACCTGAGTAAGAACAACTAGACAGATGGCCTTTAAGAAGTACCTTGGGAGTGGTGTTTTGGTAATTTCTGTAATTTCTGTGACTTCAAAGTTAGTCTATTCTATATAGTTAGTTTTGGGACAGTCAGGACTACATAGAGAGACCCTATCTCATCAACAGGAAAATAAAACCAAAAACCTAAAAAAGAAATACCTTTGTGGGCTTGAGCAATGGTTAGTCATTTGAGAGCATTTGCTACTCTTGCAGAGGGACTTGGTTCCCAGTAAGTGGATTCACAACTGTTGTAACTCCAGTTCCAAAGGTTTTGATACCGTCTCCTGGTTCTACAGGTATACATATGACATTCACCCACATAGACACTTACACATCAAACTCTAAAACAAAAAGTTATAAAAGGACCTTTTGCTTGTGAGCAACATATGTCTACTTATGTAATTACATTTTCTTCAGTAATTGTGCCAGAAGATTGTTAAAGTTCTCACAGAAGGATTAAAGACCCAGTTACCCAAAGTAATCTTTAATAGACAGTGCTGGAGGTACCAATTGTAATACCTGATCTCAAATTATGTTACAGAGATGTAGTAACAAAACATCATATTACGGGCCCAAGAGCAGGCATGTAGACTGATATATATATATATATCACACACACACACATATATATAAAACTTTTGAGGGCCCAGGAATAAATAAATGCATAGTTGTAGTATCCCTTTTTGAGAAATTTCTCAAAAACATACATTGGTGGGCCTGGAGAGACAGCTCTGTGGTTAAGAGTGTGTTTGACTTTCCAGCACCCATTTGGTGCCTCATAACTGCCTGTAACTCCAGCTCTAAAGAATCTAACACTTTCTGGGCTTCTCTTTAACAAAGGATGAACCCAGCTACCTCTCACCTTTACAAAAACCATTTCAGAATGGATTTATAACCTTAAAAGTAAGATTAGAAACTTGGAAACTGCTAGAGCAGCAGTTCTGAACTGTGGGTCATGGCCCCTTTGGAGTTATATACCAGATGTTTACATTACGATTCATAATAGTAGCAAAATTACAGTTATGAAGTAGCAATGATAATAATTTTATGGTTAGGGGCCACCATAACATGAGGAACTGTATTAAAAGGGTCTCAGTGTTTGGAAGGTCGAGAACCACTGTCCTAGAAGAAAGAGGCATAGCTAAAATACCTCAAGGTTCAGGCAGAGGCAAGGGTTTTTTTTTTTTAACAGTATTCCAGTAGCAAGGAAATACTTCCCTGAATCAAAATGAAGAAGCTTCTATATCACAGAGAAAACTGTCACCACAAGCAAGAGACAACGGGAGAATGCCTTTGCTAGTCCCATATCAAATAGGTAATATTCAAAAAGTGTAAAGAACTGTAAAACTGCCGGGCGGTGGTGGCGCACGCAAATCCCAGCACTCGGGAGGCAGAGGCAGGCAGATCTCTGTGAGTTTGAGACCAGCTTGGTCTACAAGAGATAGTTCCAGGACAGGCTCCAAAACCACAGAGAAACCCTGTCTCGAAAAACCAAAAAAAAAAAAAAAAAAAGAAATAGACAGTAAAAGCCGGGCAGCTGTGGTGCACGCCTTTAATCCCAGCACTCGGGAGGCAGAGACAGGTGAATCTTTGTGATTTCGAGGCCAGCCTGATCTACAAGAGCTAGTTCCAGGACAGGCTCCAAAGCTACAGAGAAACCCTGTCTCAGAAAACAAAACAAAACAAAAACAAAAAAAGAAAGAAAGAAATAGACAGTAAGAGAAGGGGATACCCAACAGCTTCTTCTGGGTCCATTCATGTACACAGACAGGCACATGTACCTGCACACATGTGCATTCCCTCAAAAAAACACATACAGGGCTGGAGAGATGGCTCAGTGGTTGAGAGCTTTGCTTGTTCTTCCAAAGGTCCTGAGTTCAATTTCCAGCAACCACATGGTAGCTCACAGCCATCTGTAATGAGACTTGGTGCCCTCTTTGGGCCTGCACTGTATACATAATAAATAAATAAATATTTAAAAAAAACACATACAAATAAATAACAAAGACATAAAACCCCTCACAGGTGCTAGTGAGGATATAGAGAAAAGGGAATTTTGTTTTGTTTTATTTTTTTGAGACAGAGTCTCACTATGTAGACTAGTTGACTGTGAACTCAGAGACAGCTTTTGTGCCCCCCCCCACCCCCCAGTTTCTGGGATTATATTTACTGATAGGAATATAAACTTGTACAGCCACTATGAAAAATCAGTGTGTGGATTTCTCAAAAATCATTGAAAGTAAAACTGCTATATGGCACAGGTCTTGGTTATACAAGTGAAAGCCTCTAAGTTAGCACACAGAGGTATTTGTATATGTTTGTGATGTTAGCCAGAAAATGGATGTTCATCAACCAACAGCACTGCTGTTCCCTTGGCTTTGGTTCTGTTCTGTAGCAGAATGTACTATTTGAATGTTGATGACGCTGCAGCTGCAGCTTTCTCCCCTTTCTGGGCAAAGGTTTTAGGGTGAACGTCCTTCTGAGTTATGTGGCGTGTCAAGCTTGCTGGCTAGTAGAGAGGAAAGTTTTACTCATCACTGGGTAGGAAACTCTTAGAGCAGGTCTCTGTGGAGAGGAGATGTATTTTCCCAAGTACGCATAGCTCTTAGCTCTGGGTTTGTGCTCACTTGGGAAAGCTTCTACCACGTAGGGAATTGTTCTTTCTCACTCTGTTTAGTATCTGAGGTGTTTATTTTGGAAACAGATTCACTTGTTACTTAAAAAAAAATTTAAGTTCCTTTCCTCTCTGGGAGCTGAATTCTTGTTTCATTAAAAACATCCCTGGTGAGTTATTAAATATTTGGGTAATTGCTTAGTTACAGGAATTGCCAAGACAGTTTTGATGTGTGTTCTAGAATGATTTAATATTTCATTCTGAATTTGTGAAATGTCCGGAAGTATGTGAATTATAGTGTAAATAGCGCAAACTTTGAAAGGAGTACGGCATGGGACAGTTACTTGTTCACAGTTGTATAGACTTTTCTTGTCTACAAAATGGGAAGGGATCTTTCTGCTTTACCAGGCTGTTAACACAGTGAGACAGGATTGGGATGCGCCCCATACAATGAATGCCAGTTGACTGATGAGTAAACATGGTAGCCTTTATCTTGCCTGGGCATTGGAGTAACATAACCAGACCCTGTAGGAATTGTTATCTTTTCATTGAAGTCCCTCTGAAACACTGGCTAGCTTGGAACACTACGTAGTAGAGCCCGGTCTCAGACCTGCAGTGGTCCTCCTGTCTCTGCCTCCTGTGTTCTGGGTTTTAGCATTCTATCTATCACCCCTTCTGAGGGATTGTTTGACTTTGCCTTCTTCAACTTGCTGTTAATTACCCAATAACTGAGTACTGCCTTTGGTTACTGACCTTGCTTCTAATTCATTATGAGTTATGGAAGTTTGTTACCAGATGAATGAGGTCCAGGTCTACTTACTTGGAGATGCACATTAGAATCCACAAAACATTAGTGGTCATCTTGCTAAGCAAATGCATCTGTCTGTCAGAAGAATTGGGTGATGTCAGGGTCTGTGAGGCCCTAGACACTGTTAACATCTCCTCTGATTAGCCTGATCTAAGCATGATTATGAGTCCTTTCATAATAATTCTAGTTTTCTACTATTTAGCAACCTGCAATAACCTGGACTTTCCTGACCAATTGTTTGTAGTAATTTTTAAAAACAAGGACTATTAAATACACTTGTTTCCTGAATAAAATTGTCATAAAGCTGAAAGAAAAGTTGTGTGTGAGGCCGGGCGATGGTGGCGCACGCCTTTAATCCCAGCACTCGGGAGGCAGAGGCAGGAGGATCTCTGTGAGTTCGAGACCAGCCTGGTCTACAGAGCTAGTTCCAGGACAGGCTCCAAAGCCACAGAGAAACCCAGAAAAAAAAAAAACAAAAAAAAAAAAAAAAAAAAAAAAAAAAGAAAAAAGAAAAAGAAAAAGAAAAGTTGTGTGTGCATTTACAAATTGTTTAACATTGGTTAGGAATATTTTTATGTGGAAAAATGATGACAATAATGCCTCATTTAGCTGGCATTGTGGGTGACTGAGGAAAGCAAGTGGCTAAAAGTTTTCAGTAGGAGGTACATTTTCTGGTATTGAGACTCGAACCCGGATCTTTAAGCATGCTGAGCAGTGGTTGAGTGCAATCCACACTCTAACCCTATCAGATTGGAAGTGTGTGGAGTACTGTTTCCTCTCTGGTAAGACCCTCACCTAGGTCCTTGCTTCCAGTTCCCTGCTTTGTTCTGTTTTCTGCATGCTTTTCTTCTTGTTTATTTACCCTCTAGACTGACTTCCCTTAATTCAACTTTTTTAGGAAATCAAATAATTCCTCAAGACCCTATTTTTTTTGCCAAAAGTACATAAAATGTATGATTATAAATTATGAATTGATTTTTGGGTCTAACCTTTAATTAAATTTGATTTAAAGTCACTAAATCCTTTACAAAAACTTAAGTGATCAAAATATTAGCTGGGAATGTTGGGTTTTGCCTGTAATCTCAGCACTTGGGAGGCTGAACAAGAGAGTGCTGCCAATTAGAAACCAGATAGAGGATGGTTTCTTTAATGCTTTCTGTGTGAATCTAACCATCTGAAGGTTTTCTTGTACCTGTGTCCTCATTTCTGTTTTTAGAAGTAGACGTAGGACTCTAATAAGAGAGTTTAGTTATCTGAAGTCAGAATTGATTGGAATTAGAGCCTGTCTCTTAAAGTGAAACCCAGTAGCCCAGAAATTCATCTATTTTCTTCCCTAGTATTTTTTTTAGCTAAGGCCAGTTTCTAAATACATTGGTTGGCTAGTCCCAGGTAGAAGCTAATTGGTGCCACCTAGAGGTCACTGAGAAAAATAACTGCTTCCATCACCCACCCACCCACCCAGTGAGGAAGGGAGGGAGGGAGGGAGAGAGTCCATGGATGGCAGATCGCAGTTGTGAACCACCATGTTAGTGCTAGGGGGGTCCTCTGGAAGAGCCACCACTGAACCATCTCTCCCACCCAAACCTGTTATTGTTAAGATAGTGAAGACATCTTGAATATCTTTGATCATCATGGATAATCAAAAGGTAGACAAAAAGAGCCTTTTGAGTTAAAATGTAACCGTGGACTGTCATGGATTTCTACCTACAGCTCTCCAAGAGATTGCTTCAGACACTACCAGGTGTCATTCTATGTCTGCAGTTATCTACTTGCTGCCTTCAGAGGAAATAGTGGCCACAGCAACTGGTCATTGTCATGTCATTATGTGTTCTGTTATTTCTTTCAAGGAGATCTCTTTGCTTCTATATTCCTCATTAAGAATGGGGCCCTTGTCAATGCTGCCACATTGGGGGCCCAGGAGACCCCGTTGCACCTTGTAGCATTGTATAGTTCAAAGAAATCCTCAGCAGATGTGATGTCTGAGATGGCGCAGATTGCGGAGGCCCTCCTGCAGGCTGGTGCCAACCCCAACATGCAGGATAGCAAGGGCAGGTGAGTACCTCTTATGGTGGCGCATAATTGACATTCAGTCTTTGACATTAAATCTGATGTTTATTGAAACTGCAAACATTTAATTGTCATGCAAAAAGTGTCATGACCAAGATTAAAAGCATTTGGGGAAAACATTTGCAGCCTGGCTAAATAAAGAAGTCTGAATTTCTAAGCAATTCATATGCTTTTCATGTTGAAAACAATCACAGAGTGGCCATCTAGTCAGTGTTTACAAGGACTTTCTTCAGCATTTTTTAGGATCACTTGGATAATTTGAAGAGGAACTATGTTGGAAGGAGAGGGCCCCTTGTTTGTCCCGGCCGCCTGGCTATAGCTTACACCCGAAATAACCAGACAGAAACTGTATTAATTAAAACACTGCTTGGCCATTAACTCTAACTTCTTCTTGGTTAACTCTTACATATTAGTTTAACCCATCTCTATTAATCTGTGTATTGCCATGTGGCTGTGGCTTACCAGAGATTCTAACCATCCATCTCAGGCAGAGGATCCATGGCTTCTTTGACTCTACCCTTCTTCCTCCCAGCATTCAGTTCTGTTTTCTCTGCCTACCTATGTTCCGCCCTATCAAGTAGGCCAAGGCAGTTTCTTTATTCATTAATCAATGAAAGCAACACACAAACAGGACCTCCTACACCAGAACTACTATCTCAAGGCAACCTGTTTCATCTCTCTGAGATGTAATGGTTAGAAAATTCCCTGTTTTAGCCGGGCAGCGGTGGTGGCGCACGCCTTTAATCCCAGCACTTGGGAGGCAGAGGCAGGCGGATCTCTGTGAGATCGAGGCCAGCCTGGTCTACAAGAGCTAGTTCCAGGACAGGCTCCAAAGCTACAGAGAAACCCTATCTCGAAAAAAACAAAAGAAGACAAAAAATTCTGCCTTATAAATATCTTAACTCTAGAGTGTGTTACCCTCATTGCATAACCCTTCTTGTATTTGGTAGTGGTTCTGTTTATGTTTGGTGTTTGATATTTTTATAAGTTTTTATTTTTATTTGTTACTTTTATGTGTATGGATATTTTTCCTGCATGTGTATCAATGCTCCACATGCATGCAGTGCCTGTGGAGGCCAGAAGAGTGTGTAGGATTCCCTGAAACTGGAGTAACAGGTGTTTGTGAGCCATCATGTAGGTTCTAAGAATCAAACACAGAGTAGTGGTCCTCTGGAGAAGCAAGCAGTACTCTTAACCACTGAGCCATCTCCAGCCTAGTTTTGTTATTTTTGTGTCTTCTCAGGAGTTAGTTTAGGATTCCTTGTGGTTTATAATTGTGAGCAGGGTTGCCTGTCTTGAGGCAGAAGTGTGGGGGGCTCTGAAGTGCAGTTTAGCCACTTGCCTTGGCAGCCTTGGGTGGGGCCACAAGTGTCATTCACCATCAACTCAGTTCAGTGTTTGAAAACCCATCCAGGATGTTGGATTCTGCAAGGCTGGTTGTCAGGAGAGGGTCTGTGAAGGGGGTCATGTGCAGAGATAAGATGGTCCAGGAACTTGATGTTGCATAGGGATCATTCATTCTCCCATGCAGTTAATATCCTTCATTCCTTGTGCCGATTCTTTGGGATTCCCAATAGCAATAAATTTGGGCAGTGTGTCCATCTGGGGTAGAGGCCAGGCGCAGGGCCCTGTGCTTTGGTAGCAGCCTTTTCTTAAGGCACTTGAGTACTAACAGGTGGCGGAGAACAAGTTCAAATCGACCCAGTTTTGTCTTATTTCTGCAGCGTGCTCCTGTGCTAATAGAAAATTACAGCGAAGAACAGTTTCATTTCAGATTGGCGTAGGATGGGGAGAGAAAGGGTGGCAGAAGCTGCTGTTTAACACACTTCTTCGGGAAGGGATTAGAAGGGAGTAGAGAGCCATGGGCCATAGAAGCAAATCCATTTTTATGTTTTGATTGTTGGCTGTGGTTTTGGAAAACAGTAATGGAATTGGTCGTAGATGGTGATTTTTACTGAGAATTCTAGTGTCTGGCTTGGTCTTTCTTGAATTGACACTTCTTTTAATTCATTTTATTCTGTTTTACCCACAGGACCCCTTTACACTTGTCCATCATGGCCAGGAACGACTATGTGTTCAGTCAGCTGCTGCAGTGTAAACAGTACGTAGGGCGGCCTGGAGAAATGAAAAGCGGTTGTGAGGGTGGGATTGTGAGTGAAAAATCTTTCCTTATTAATTTTTTAAAAAACTATTGTTCGTTTGTTTATTTGAGATGAGGTCTTATTATGTAGTATAGGCAGGCCTGGAATTCAAAGTCCTGCTTCAGTCCCCCAGTTACTGAGATTACTGGCTATCTCTCCTACCCTGAAATTTTCTCTAAAGATACTCTACAGTTACAAACCTTAAGTAAAATAAAAATTTGACCATTAGAAAGTACAGGGAGAGAGTGAACTATTATTGGCAGCAAAGAGAGACTGGAAATTGTATCTGTCATTTACATCGTCTCTTTATTTCAGATTAGATTTAGAGCTGAAGGATCACGAGGGCAGCACTGCGCTCTGGCTTGCCGTTCAGTACATCACCGTGTCTTCTGACCAGTCTGTAAACCCTTTTGAAGACCTCCCTGTACTGAACGGAACATCGTTTGATGAAAACAGCTTCGCAGCCAGGCTCATTCAACGTGGCAGCAACACTGACGCTCCTGATGCGATGACGGGTAAAACAGTGGGCCTGAGGCTGAGGTCTCTGGGAAATGACAGCTAGATGAGTTTCTTCTTGTGGTTTGATGACAGGGGCTGGGAAAGCAATGCTGGCCTCAGACTTGCTAGATAGCCCAGGCCAGCCTTGACTGTGCTATCCTCCTGCCTTAGCCTGAGTGCTGGAATTACAAACATGTGCCACCATGCCAGCTTATAATAATAATAATACAGAAGTTAAATGGCTTACTGTTATGAGGATTATTTGCTCTGTATTTTAAAATCAGTAAAGATCCATTGTGGTTTGTTTGTTAGTTTGTTTTAATTCCATGCTCCAAATAATTTAGTCAGACATTAGTTAAGTCTTGTAAGCTAAAGCATACTTGGTAAATTAAGGCAATGATTCTTTTATTTTTTTTATTTTTTTTTTTTTGTTTGTTTGTTTGTTTGTTTGAGACAGGGTTTCTCTGAGTAACAGCTTCCTGGAACTTGCTCTGTAGACCGGGCTAGCCTTGAACTCACAGAGATCCACTTGCCTCTACCTGCTGAGCACCACCACCACCTGGATAAGGCAATGATTCTTAGATTCTGTAGACTCACAATTCCTTTTACCCTAGTAGAACTTAAATTCAGTTAGTTTTTATTTTGTTAGTCATATCTTTACTATTTACTGGAGTAGGGAAAATAAAAATGATATTTTTTTTTTTCTTTTGTTTTTGGTTTTGAGACAGATTCTTGTTAGGTATATATAGCCCAGCCTGGACATAAACTGGAGATTCTCCTGCCTTAGCCTCCCAAGTACTAAGATTACAGGCACAATCAACCAAGAAACGTTTGTTTTTAATTTGATTTTTAGGTTTGTTTTACTTTATGTATATGGGTGTTTGCCTGTGTGTATCTTTGCCACATGCTTGCCTGGTGTCCTTAGAGGCCAGAAGTTGTCAGACCTCTGCAAATTGGAGTTGTGAGCTGCTGTGTAGATGCTGGGAATCTGGGTCCTCTGAAAGAACAGCAAGTGCTTCTAACTGCTGAGCATCTCTTCAGATCCAAAACTTAGATTGCTTCTCCCCGCTTTGCCCCCCCAATAGCTCTGTCTGTCCTGGAACTCCCTTTGTATACCATGCTGACCTTGAACTCACAGATATCCATCTGCCTCTGCCTCTCAAGTGCTGGGGTTAGTGTGCCACCACTGCCCGATCAAAACTGGGAAACCTCTTTTTTTAATTACATTATATAAGAGAGTGGCATGCAAAAGACTGGCTCTTTGGTATTTAGGACTTGATTTGTTGTATTATTAGTTTCTGTGTAAATTTTCCACCTGCTACCGCCACATTATTGGGCTTACACACAGGGACTTGCACTAGCTGGCAAAGGCTATTGCTGAGCTGCATTTTCAGCCTTAGAACATGTTCTTCTAAAAATGTGATATATTATTTAAAATATCATGCATTTATATATGAGAATGCAGCATTCTCTTTGTAATTAATTGAGAGTTGTCCGTGACACTGTTCAAATCTTCAGCTGGGCAATAGTTACACACGCCTTTAATCCCAGCACTCTGTGGGAGGCAGAGGCAGGCGGATCTCTGTGAGTTCAAGACCAGCCTGGTCTACAAGAGCTAGTTCCAGGACAGGCTCCAAAGCTATAGAGAAACCCTGTCTCGAAAAAAAAAAAAAAACACAACAACAACAACAAAAACTGAAAATTTTTAAATCTTCATGTACTCTAATCAGCTTTGGTCTGCTCTTTCTTGCATCTCCCTTTACCTCTTTCCCATTCTCCCTCCTTCCATTAGTAAGCAACACCCTGTGCTGTCCCCTACCCCCACCCATCGATTAGTCTCTGAGAGTCTTATTAAGTTTTTTGAACTCTTGAGATGATATTTTACACTATAAACTTCGTTTTAGCTTAGGTTTTACTTTTGAGGCAAGTTCTAATGTAGCTTAGACTGCTCTCAGATTTGATGTGTGACTGAAGATGACCCTGAACTCTTATCCTTATTTTTAGACTTATTTATTTTATTTATTAGTGTGAGTGTTTTGCTCACATGTATGTATGTTCACCACATGTATGCCTAGTATCTGTGGAGTCTTGTCTGGAAGAGGATATGGGAATCCCTGTAACAGTGAGCCATCATGAACCAACATAATTTATTGATTAATGTGTTGTCACAATGGCATTTCTGTGTGTTTAGTTTAAACTCTTAGCTCTCTGAGTAGAACTTATTGCCTTTAGCTTTTGTTACCTACTATGAGGATTTCTTTACTTTTTTTTGTTTGTTTGTTTTGTTTTTTCAACAAGGGTTTCTCAGTAGCTTTGAAGCCTGTCCTGGAACTAGACCAGGCTAGCCTTGAACTTAGAGATCCTCCTACCTCTGCCTCCCAAGTGTTGGTATTAAAGGCGTGCGCCACCAATGCCTGGCTCTTTACTTATTTTTTGAGTCAAGTGTAATTTCATTGAACTGTCCTGTTTCTTTATGAAACAAGCTCCACCCACTCCTCCCCCCTGTCCCTGAGGCAAGCAGATCTTCCTTCCTGCTTGCAGCCTGAGTCTCTTTCTTTTCTGTCTCCCTCTCATAGAGACAGCTTCTTCCTCTCTAGACTTCTTGCCTTCTCCTCTTTTTCCCTCCCTCCCTCCCTCCCTCCCTCCCTCCCTCCCTCCCTCTCTGCTCTTCTCCCCTTCTCCCTTTCCCCTCCATAACCCACTAAATAAATATCCAACCTCATTCTCTGTGACATGCCTATCCGTCTGTCTCCCTGGTTCCCTGCCTGGGACCAGCTGCCTTTGGAGACCTGCGGCATGGTCTTGTGGCACGCCCATCTGTCTCTCTCTCCTTGTGGTCTGCTGCAGCCCTACCTGGGACTGGCTGCTCTCGCACATGGCCTACTGCAGCCGCTGGGGATCTGCAGCATTTTTAATTACTCTATTACATCAAAGTCTTGCTGTGTTGTCATACCTGACATAGAGCAAACACACAGAGCAAAAGGAATCAAACCCAGGTCATCTGCAAGAGTATTCAGTTCTAAGCCATCTGAGGTTCTAAGCCATCTCTCCACTCCCCTCTTTATTGTCTTGCTTTTACCTTCCAACAGCGGAGATTCTGGGCATGTATTATGCCAACAGAAGTTGAGATCAAAATGACTGTTACTATAGGTGAAGTCACTTTGTGTGAAGGCAAAGAAAAAAATGATTTAAAGACAAAAGTAGTGTTTTGTCTATTTCTTTTTCTGTCTTTATTTTTTTTAATTAAAGGTGCGTGCATGTGTGTGTGTGTGTGTGTGTGTGTGAGAGAGAGAGAGAGAGAGAGAGAGAGAGAGAGAATATGTGGAAGTTAGGTGATATTTTTAGTACTTGATTCTTAAGGCAGAGTCTACACATTCCAGGCTAGCTAACCCTGGAGTTTCCACTCCTAGCTCCTCCTTCCATCTCACTGTAGAAATGCTGGCATTACAGTTGAATCCGATGCTATTTACATGGTTCTGGGGGTACCAGAGCCTGGTGACATACATCTTTTTTTTTTTTTTAATATTTATTTATTATGTATACAATATTCTGTCTGTGTGTATGGCCAGAAGAGGGCTCCAGACCACATTACAGATGGTTGTGAGCCACCATGTGGTTGCTGGGAATTGAACTCAGGACCTTTGGAAGAGCAGGCAATGCTCTTAACCTCTGAGCCATCTCTCCAGCCTGTGACATACATCTTTAATCCCAACATTCAGAAGGCAAAGGCAGTCGAATCTGTGTGAGTTCATGGTCAATCTGGCAAGTTTTAGATCATTCAGGATTATATTAAGGCCCCGTCTTAGAAAAAAAATAAAACACAGCTCTGGAAATAGAATGTGGGTTGTATAGCAAGCATGTTGCTTGACTGTGCCCTTACCTTGGCATTGCTTTGTTCTATTTTGTTATTTTTCAGTTTTAATATTCATTTTATTTAGATTTTCAAGTACTACAGCTTCAGTATTGAGATTGTTTTTTTTAAAGGCTTATTTTTAGTTTTAACTTGGAATACACCTGTGTATCTATATATGGTATGTGCAAATGTGTCCAGGTGCCTGCTGAGGCTAGAAGAGAGTATCAGGCCATGCGGAGCTGGAGGTACAGTGGTCGTGAGCTGCCAGACTGAATTCAAGTTCCCTGTAGGAGCAAACACATGCTCTTAACCACTGAGCCATCTCTCTAGTGCCCAGAACATGTTGTCTTTGGAAATGGAGTTGGAAACACTGTTCTGGATCCAAAAACCATGTGGAGAAGATGTTATTTTCCTAAGTGTTTTATTCAGAAAATAGTTTCAGTACTAAGCAAAAATATGTCTCAGCCAACCACAAGCTTATAAGGCTCTAGGGATAGAACTGAAGCATTTGATGGGCATTTTCTAGTAGAGCTACAATGCATGAGGTCTGGGCATTGCTGCATATCTTTCTAGAACACTTGAAAGCATCTCTAGACCTTTTTGGTTTGGTTTGGCTTTTCAAGACAGGGTTTCTCTGTATAGCCCTGGCTGTCCTGGAAATCACTAGACCAGGCTGGCCTTGAACTCACAGAGCTCTACTTGTCTGCCTCTCAAGTGCTGAGGGCTGGAATTAAAGGTGTGTACCTCTACCACCCAGCTCTTTAAATTTTATTTTATATGTTATGGATGTTTTACCTGTTCGTATGCCATTGCACCATGTGCATGCCTGGTGCTCATGGAGGCCAGAAGAGAACAGTGGATCCCTCGGAACTAGAGCTATAGACAGTTGTGAACTGTCCGGTGGGTGTTAGGAATCAAACCTGGACCCTCTTGAAGAATCCAATGCTTGAAGAGCAGCCAGTGCTCTTCACCACTGACCAGTCTCTCCAGCCCCTCAACATTTTTGATTGTCACAGTTCAGAACTGCTATCTGGTGGATAGGAGCCAGGAATATTGCCAAATGTTATACAACTTACAGAGCAGGCCCCTATTGCAAAGGATTACTTCAGAAAATGTCAGCAGCACTGCTGTGGTGGTGGTGGGGACCCTTTCCCTTACCCGGGCCTGACAAGGGGTGGTGATGAAGTGACACCTACTGTCTGGTGCAGGCTGGCCAGTGGTGAAGAAGGGCAGTTGTGCAGGGTGGAACTGAGTCCATTTCCATGTAATGGGAAAAATGAACGTGACTTCTTTCTTGTAGGAAATTGTTTACTGCAGCGGGCAGCCGGGGCAGGAAATGAGGCTGCGGCTCTTTTTCTGGCAACCAGTGGTGCCCATGCCAACCACAGGAACAAATGGGTAAGTTTGGAAAGGGCAGCCTAGGGAATGACTGTGGTCTGTGAAAGAAATGGCAGAAAAAATGAAATAGTCTCTTTTTTTTTTCACTTTTGTGAATGTACATTCATATGACCAGTGTAAAAGGGACTCTTGTGTGTCCTCAAAGATTAGTTGTCATTTACATGACTTTATTTAGAGCCTATTGCTATGATTGTTTTATTTTATTGTTGGCCTACAACCCTCTTTCTGTGCCTAAATAATAAATATTATCATAAGTACTTCATTAGGAAAAAGGATATACCTGCTTAGGATTCTTAGGAATAAGGTGAGAGATTAGTGTTTTTGATGGATCCATGAAAAAAGGGGAGTTGACTAAGAGGAAGAACTGGTGTAGGGGAATAAGTTTCGCTTCAACCATATTCTTTTTGTTTGTTTTTGTTTTTTCGAGACAGGGTTTCTCAATATAGCCTTGGCTGCCCTGGAACTCACTCTGTAGACTATGCAGGCCTTGAACTCAGAAATCCACCTGCTTCTGCTTCCCCAGTGTTGGAATTAAAGGTGTTCCCCACCACTGCCTGGCTTATAATCAGCATTCTTCACATCCTTGAAGGCACTGGAAATACTGGGTGAAGAGATAGGCTGGAAACCTGGTGAAAGTCACAGAGTAGAGGTGGTGGGGATATGGGTCAGTTGGTCGAGTGCTCACCTGGTTTATATGAATCCTTAGATTATATTCTCAGCACTTCATAAACCAGATGTGGTTGTTCATGCCTGTAATACAATCACTCAGAAGTTGAAGGCTGGAGTGTCAGGAGTTGAGACTCTTTCTCTACTATATAATGAATTTGAGGTCAGTCTGGGATACACAACACCATGTCTCAAAAACAAGAAAGAAAATAACAGAAATAGACAAGGACACTGGTGAACATGTGTAGAGAGAAGGGCTGAGCAGGAGGGTAGCCTGGTCAGGTACCTATGGCCTTAGGAAGTAAGACTGTCCTTTTGACAATTCCACTTTTTGGGGTAAAAATCATCCAATTGTATGTTTATATACATTATAAACTTACACATACACAGAAATGAATAGGTTTATTTTCTTCTAAATATCCAGTCATAGGAAACATTAAATTCATAATTTAGAGGAAGAGAATTGTGTGCTGGAGGTCAGGAGGAAGGCAAGACTTAAAATGTTCCCATACCTTTGAGTACCAAGTCTGGTACTCAATACCATTAAAATGTCTTTAGTGGTGTTTCTCCCTTGGAGCCCTTCCCACCCTCAGGCGTTCTTTCTCATCTGTTCTTAATAAATCTGATAAATCTGTGGGTGTTTTTTTTTTTTTTTTTTTTTTTTGCTTTTGGTTCCTGTCCTGGAACTAGCTCTTGTAGACCAGGCTGGCCTCGAACGCACAGAGATCTGCCTGCCTCTGCCTCCCGAGTGCTGGGATTAAAGGTGTGCGCCACCACCGCCCGGCAATAAATCTGTGTTTTAAAGAAAATCCCTTTAATTTTAAAGTTAGGGAAGGAATTGATTTGAGCAATTTAAAGCAACAATTGCTAGTAAATGTTAAAAGTGGCTAGGAAGTAGCTAGCTAGCCCTGTGTACCTCGGGCCATGGGGCTGTTGTTTTCTAGTTTTGAATTTGGTGATACCTGGTAATTGTTGGCTGTTGTTAAGTAGAGAAATAAATTCTTTGAATAGTTAGGAAAACATGTAAGAACAAAGTAAAGGGATAGCCAGGGTGGTCCTGGAAGAAAAAAGACAGAAAGATGCTTGGAAAGACACTAGACAAACTAAAGGTTGATAGTACTGAGGGAGACCCATGAGGTCAGCTTGTAACAGGAGGAACCTAGGGCTGTGATTGGCAGTGTGGTCTAAGTTTTGGTACTTCCATTTTCCCTATTCCTTTGTGTCAGGAACTCCTAATTCCCTACCAAAGTGATTTGAGTTTTCATTTCATTCAGGGAGAAACTCCTTTGCATACAGCTTGTCGGCATGGCTTGGCAAACCTCACAGCAGAACTCCTGCAGCAAGGTGCAAATCCAAACCTGCAGACAGAGGAGGCTCTGCCTGTGCCTAAAGAGACTCCGGTCCCAGTGGGTTCTGCAGATGGCATCTACCTGCAGACACCGTTACACATGGCAATTGCCTATAACCATCCAGATGTGGTGTCTGTCATCCTGGAGCAGAAAGGTAGGTGGTTGGGTATGATGCCCATCATTACTAGCTGTGAAAAATAGTTGTTTGGGCAGTTGATTTCAGAGGTAGTTGCTTCCATTTGTGAGTCTTATACAGCTATCTGCACTTACAGTACAGCCTCTGTGTGTAGTCTGTTTTCATTGTGTGGGGAATCTTTAAGTTCTAAGAAAATGAATTTACCTTAAAAATTTTGCTCCAAACATAACAGGTCTCTGGATTTCCCTTCCCCAAATCTTACAAATTTGCTCCTTTTGAAAAGCAGTTGTATTTCTGGCCAGTCAGTTAGTTTATAAGAGTCTTATCCTCTTGAATGCCTTAAATGTGATCTGAGGAGCCATTTGTGGGTGGCTCATGTTTATAATCCCAGCACTCAGGAGTCAGAGACAAGACGATAGCAAGAAATTTGAGACTAACCAGGGCTACCAGTGAGACCCTATTTTCTTCCTCCCACCTTGATGAAAGAAAGAAAAAAAAAAGTGGTTCTGTCAGCCATAAGATAGTGAAATCAACTTTTTTTCCTTTTAAAAAACATTTAGCCAATGCTCTTCATGCCACCAACAACTTACAAATTATTCCGGACTTCAGCCTCAAGGACTCCAGAGACCAAACTGTGCTAGGCCTGGCATTATGGACTGGTGAGTTATATCAAAGACTGTTGATTCTCAGATAGGAAGTGAGTAGGTGGGCAGACTAGAGGAGGTCAGGGTGACATGGTAGGGCTATTGATTTTGTCATAAAATAATTTTTTTGTCCGTTATGTTCGCTGAAATCTTTCCACCTTTGAGAAGCTTGGCGGGTCTGTTTGTTGTCAGAAATGGAAAAGTATGCATGAATCGGGGGTTTTTATTTCCCAGGCATGCACACAATCGCTGCCCAGCTTCTGGGTTCCGGAGCATCTATCAATGACACCATGTCAGATGGGCAGACTTTGCTGCACATGGCCATACGGCGGCAGGACAGCAAGAGTGCACTCTTTCTCCTGGAGCACCAAGCCGATATAAATGTCAGGTGGGATGGAGTGGCATGCTCTCTTGTAACCCCCAGTCATCTCATATTTAATTGAGATGCTTCAGAATCAGAGCCGGGCTGTTGTAGGAGCTGCGGGCTGGCAGTTCCTGCCACCCGGCTCCTGGCCGCCTGGCTAGCTTATACCCCAAAATAACAACACACAAATTGTATTCATTTAAACACTGCCTGGCCCATTAGCTCTAGCTTCTTACTGGCTAATTCTTACATCTTGATTACCCATTTCTATTAATGTGTGTAGCACCCCAAGGTGCGCTTACCGGGAAGATTCTAGCCTACGTCCATCCTGGGTCGGAGCATCATCACGTCTGCCCCAGGAGAGGGGAGCATGGCGTCTGAGCTCACTTCTTCTTCCTCCCAGCATTCTGTTCTGTTTACTCCACCCACTTATGTTCTAACCTATCAGGGCCAAGCAGTTTCTTTATTAATTAACCAATGACCTTCCTCCATCACCGGGCTTTTAGATGGGAATGGTTTTTTTTTTTTTTTTTTAATTCCTTAGTACATAAAGGAAAAGAAACAGTGGCTCTCAGAATGTATAAAAGGAGTCAGGCCTGGGCAGTGCATATTTACAATTCCAGGTGCTTAGGAGACTAAGGCAAGAGGATAGTTCAAGGGCCCTTGAGCAAATAAGAAAGACTGTCTCAAAATGAAAATTTTAAGAATGGCTAGGAACTGAGTATAGTGGCATACGTCATTAATCCTAGCACTCCAGAAGAAGAAGCAGGCAAATCTATCTCCATGCATTTAAGGCTAGCCTGGTCTCCACAGTGAGACCCTATCCCTAAAAACAAAATATAAAAAGGTAGGAACCAGTACTCTGTTTGAGAGCTTGCCTGATGTACTTGACTCATATCCATTCCCAGGATGTCAAAAGGGAGATTATACAAAAACAGAATGGTAGCAGAGCACTTACTGAATACCTCTAATGCCCCGAGGTCAGTCCCTAATTCATGTCCTCTAACAAAAAGTACAAACTTGATTATAACTGAGTATGACTGGTGGATATTTACAGTCATAGCCAAATTGTACTCTTTCCTTATTGGTAACTTTCAGGACCAATGTACAAAACCACACAAATCTCGTCATAAAGAATCCAAAAATCAGTCTTTAATAGGAATTTCAGTTGCAACAAAGACCACCTCATCAACTAGGCAACAAGGTTTAAAGAAGAAACAACCTTTAGTTTTAAATTCATACCTTATCTAGTATGTGTTATGTACCCACATCTGCCACACTGTACATGCAGAGGTCAGAGGACTTGTGGGAGTCTTTTCTCTCTCCACTTGTGTTCTGAAGATCAAATTCATGTGTGGCTTGTTGATAGATGTGCTGAGCCATCTTGCCAGCCTCATTGTGTATTCATAGGATCCTTTCTGGATTTCCAGTGTCAAGTGACACTGAATTACAGAGTGGGGGAATAAAGTGGGTTTGTTGTTTTTCTTTTGAAACAGGCTTGTGTATCTCAGGCTTCCAACTCTCTGTAGCTGAGGATGACCTTAAATTTTTGTGGTCATCATTCTACTCACCTCTTTCAAGTACTAGGATTGCAGGCATGTCTGCTGGGGACCAAACCCAGGGCTTCATGAATGCTGGACAAACACTCCTACAACCTAGCTATATCTCCAGCCCTGTTTTTTTGCCAGTGGTGTCTTGGCTTTGGAAAACCTAGAGAGGGCTGTTTTCTTTGGCTGTTTTTACAACATTGGTTTTGATTGTGGTGGTTATGTCTTGGTAGGACTCAGGATGGGGAGACTGCCCTTCAGCTGGCTATCAAAAATCAGCTTCCACTAGTAGTTGATGCCATATGTACCCGAGGAGCTGACATGTCTGTGCCAGATGAAAAGGGGAACCCACCACTGTGGCTTGCCTTGGCAAGTAATCTGGAGGACATCGCTTCCACTCTGGTGAGTCACAGATAATAGAGCCTCTGCTCACAGATGAGGATATGTCGTGCCAAAGATGGATTTGGTTCCTGCCATAGGAGCAAGATGTCAGCCAAGTAACAGGCCAGGTCAAGGACAAACAGTGGAAAGTTACATTAACAAGTCCAAGATTATAGGGCTGGAGACATGAGTTAAGAGCACTTGTTCTCACAGAGGACCCAGATTTGACTTCCAGCACTCACATGGTGGTTCTCAATCCTAACTCCAGTTCAGAGAATCTGATGCCTCTTTCTGACATCAGTAGGCACCAGGCATGTATGTGATATACAGACATATGTGCAGGAAAAACATGCATATGCATAAAAATAAAATAAGTCTAATGAAGTCTGAAGCTCAGCTAGGTGTGGTGTATTCACTTTTAATCCCAGCACTGAGTTGGGATTAAAGGCTATGGCATTTCGGAGAGTACAAGGTCAGCCTAGGCTATAAAGCAAGTTCATGATTAACCAGGACGATACAGTGAGACCCCCTGTCTGGGGTGGGAGGGAGGGTAGTACCTGGAGCTAAGAGAAAACCACAGAGGAGTATTAGAGTGGAGGGATTGCCTCAAGTCTCCTGGTGGGGGCTGATTTGATGCTGTGGGCATCAGTATATTACTAAATCTCCAAACCTCAGATTTATCTATATGTTGACAAGACAGATCTAAAAAGTGAGGTAAGCCTGGAGTCTCTAATTTATCACTCTGAGGGCCTGCATGATGACATTGAGTTTTTTATCAACTGTTTTGAGGGATTACCTATTTATTACAGGTGTATGTTGCTGGAGAACTTTGGAGTACACATAGAAGCAGGCACTGTTCTTAGTAGAACACAGCTGAAGAGGCACTAATATGTACTTCTGAAAACCATGTCCATAGGACATAGTTTAAGAATTTGCATAGAGTAGATTATATTTAATTTTTTAATGTGTATGGTGTTTTGTCTGCATGTATGTTTGTGCACCATTTGCATCCCTGGTGCTCATAGAGGCCAGAAAAGGGCATCAGATCCCCTGGAACTGGAGTTCCCCATGGTTATGAGCCATTGTGTGGAGACTGGAAACCAAAGCTGTATCCTCTAGAAAAGCAGCCAGTGCTCCTAACCAATGAGTCAGTTCCCAAAGAGCAGACTTTAATCAGTGTTTATAAGACTAATGAATGGTTATGATTGATAAAATCATTAGTTACTTGTTGACCATGTCTTATCTGAAAAGTAATACACATATTGCTCAAAATTGAAAATAAACATTTTTATTTTTGTTCAACAATGTTTGTGAGAAAACTGTGTTTCTCTGCAGGTGAGACATGGTTGTGATGCCACATGCTGGGGCCCAGGACCCAGTGGGTGTCTTCAGACACTTCTGCACAGAGCCATTGATGAAAACAATGAATCCACTGCCTGCTTTCTTATTCGCAGGTCTGAGAAGCCAAAGTATCTCTCTCTTATTCTGCTTACTGCCAGTCACCTCTTTCTTAGGTTTAGTACCTTAGTTTTGACATGCCTATAGCTGGCTTTGACTTTCATAATTAAGATTATCAACTGGTCACTGTTATATCATGTCAAGTCAGCTAAGAACCAAGGTAGCTGTGGAGGAGGGAGGGGCTCACATCCTGGATCTTCTCCTTTGGGAATTGCATTGACCCCTTTTACTTTCATACCAGTTCCCACTGTGAAGTCAGGAAGCTAGCTTGAAACCATATGGCTTCTTCTGGGCCCCACCACAACACATGAACTTAATGTAAAAGTTTGTAGCCCTCTTAGGGAGCAGGATATGAGGAGGCAAGGTAATTTGGGAAACTTTGCAAATAGTGTTTCTCAATGTTTGAATATCCCTAGGAAGTCTGCAACAATTCTGATTCTCTTGTTGCCCCTAAGACCAATTACAAGAGAGGCTATGGCAGTGGCGGCATCCAGGCCCTAGAACTTGATTCCAAGGACCAGGGCTAGCAGAATGTGGCTGTGGTGTTTTTGTTGTTAAAGTGGGTAAAGCTGCTGCTAGGCAAGATGGATGGTGACTTTCTGTTTCCCTATATTAGTGGCTGTGATGTGAACAGTCCCAGACAACCAGGTACTGATGGAGAAGGAGAGGAAGAGGCAAGAGATGGGCAGACCCCTCTGCATTTGGCAGCTTCATGGGGACTGGAAGAGACAGTGCAATGTCTTTTGGAATTTGGTGCCAATGTCAATGCACAGGTATACAGTTTTTATTTTCCGGGAAGGTAAACTTGGAGGAATCTTTTCTTGTGGCAAGGGACCTTGTACATTCCCCAGTTCTAGACTTCTGTTTTACAAACTGAGCTTTATTATGGCAGATAGTGACTTTCTTGAGCCATTTAGGCTGTCTGGTAATTGAAGTGATTTTAGGTTAATTCTCTATGCCTTGCTCTTCAACATAAAGAAGGTTGTTTTATCAGTTGTACCTTGCTTCTTAGTGCCCTTAAAGATTTCTGCACAGAGTTGGATTAGTCTCACACTGAGGACTAAGGACTGTAATAGGACTGTGTCTTGTTAATTACTCCCTGATCTTTTTCAGCATTTAGACCTGTGTAGTGAGTGTGTATGTGGGCTTGCGCGTGTCTGTCTGTCGGTGTATAGGCAGGCGGGCAAAAAGACAACCTTGAGTTTCAGGCACTGTCCACCTAATATGTTGTTTTAAGATTTACTTTTATGTGTATGAGTGTTTTGCCTGCATGCGTGTAAGTACTACATGATCTCAAACACAGGGTCTCATAACTAAATTTATTTTAAAAGTTACCTCATGTCATATTGTTCCTGAGTTTTATCTTTTTCATTAGACACGGGAATCGGTACCTTTTCTCCATAGGATGCAGAAGGAAGAACACCTGTCCATGTGGCTATCAGCAACCAGCATAGCGTCATCATTCAGCTGTTTATTTCTCATCCTAACATTGAGTTGAGTGTACGAGACAGACAAGGGCTGACCCCTTTTGCCTGCGCCATGACTTACAAGAACAATAAGGCAGCCGAAGCCATTCTAAAACGAGAGTCTGGGGCTGCCGAGCAGGTCAGTTACCAACCACCCACGGCAGGATGTCTCATATGGAGATTAACCAGATGTCAGAAGGGCCCTTCTACACAAAGATACTTGTTTTAAAAATTAAATTCCCCTTTTTCTGAAAATTTAGCTCTTCTCTTGTCCTGTGTCTGATGTCTGAAGCATGACGTGGTAATGTGCACATGGCTGGGGAAGGGAGCTCCCATGACGCCTGGCCTTAGAATTCTGTTGGTATGCAGTTTAGCTCACTCTCTGCATTTGCTGGATGCTCTAGTAATGAATGCCTCTAAAATACAAAAGTTGAATTTGACGTACTTGGGCTGTTGGGCAGCTTTCTGAGTGTTTTAGAGGCATTGTTACCGAGCGCATGCATTTTCCTTGTTCTTTGATCCTGGTTACTCCAGTGGGTGGGGAGTGATGATAATGATTGATGTGTGGTAAAAGCTGGAGTAGGTTTGTCAGGTCAGTCTCACAGAAACCTGATTCCAGCCAGCTTGTAGAATTTTGCCAAGATTTAGAAGTAACTGTTCATGATGATGAATTGAGACATTGGGCCTGAATGAAATGCAGTCCTGGCATGAAGATGACTGTTTTCTTAGCACAGGCTTTGGTACCTTGCCTTTATTTATCATTTTCTTACGTGTGGCTGGATGTATAGCTTTTAACTTTGCCCATGCTCAGACTGAGTGTAAGATAGTCTCCATCTAGAATGAAACTGGTACTACTGATCTGAGTTCTTTGCAAATTTGATTTATGCCAGCACACACAGTAGACTGGTGGTAACGCGGAATTTGGAGTATGTCCTCCCTTGAGCAGTGGTTCTAACGATGTACTGATGATGTCCTCTAACTATAGCACGTGGTGGAGTTTGACTTGAGGAAGCTTTTGGCTACTTCTTATCAGCTTGTCTGGCATCTGCCTCCCATTATGTATTACTCTAAAGCTTAAGAAAATTTCTGAAGCCTGTTTGGCTGCTCAGGGATCCAAGATGGTTATCTGGTTTGGTCAAGGCAGAGGCGTTGTAGCTAATCATCACATGTGCTTCTTCCTGAACAGCCCAGCCACTCAAGTGCCTTCCTTCTTTCAGTTAGGCCCTTCTTGGCTTTCCATGGCAGTTCCTACTGTAGGAAGGTGCCAGGATAGCAGGTCCCTTCTGATCACGTGCATGTGTATACATGCTTGTTCTAGGGGTGGGGTGTCATTTACTGTTGGAGTTCTGGAACTGAGGAAGGGTGGTTCATGACTTTTCCAGTGACCTGCTCAGCTTGTGGACATCAGGAGGATTCCATTTTTTAAGGGAACTATTAAGTGTGGTTCTTACTTGTTTGTTGTTGTAGGTAGATAATAAAGGTCGAAATTTTCTTCATGTGGCGGTTCAGAACTCTGATATTGAAAGTGTCTTGTTCCTGATCAGTGTCCAGGCCAATGTGAATTCCAGAGTCCAGGATGCTTCCAAGTTGACCCCTCTGCACCTTGCTGTTCAAGCAGGCTCAGAGATCATTGTCCGAAATCTGGTAAGCCACAGGGAAACATGAAGCCAAGCATGCTTCAGGTTATGTGCAGAAGTTGTGAATGAAAAGCATGAATCTGGGGAGCCAAACCAGGAAGACAGATGTGTGAAGAGATTGTAGGTCTCAAGTGCCCTAGTGCACATGCTGGCCATAGACCTAGAGATGCTGGAATCAGGCCTTGAGGGCCAAGGAGGATTTGACAGACAACAGAAAGGGACCAGAGGTCAGCTATGTTGTCTGCCTACCATCAGGCTCTCAGCTGAGACTTTTACCCTTCCTCCTTCCCTTCCTCCATCCATCCTTTTCTGTGTTCTTTTTTTCCCATCCTGCTAACGTGGATGACCTAGAACGCTCTCTCTATGCAGGTCAATCTGGTCTCATACTAACAGAGATCCACCTGCCTCAGCCTCCCAAATTCCACAATTTCCAGATTAGCTAAGACTTTTAAATGAACTGTCTCTTAATTCTCAAAACTCCAGAAGGAAAATTTTATACATTTATAATAAAGAGAGGTTAAAAAGAATCCCCCTAGGAATCTTATATAGTGATTCATATAACTAGATTTGAGCTTAACTCAAAGCCTGATTTTCTAGCACCACGTGTCAGATAGGGAACAAGCCTGAGAAAGAAAGGGTGTGGTGGTTAGATAGAATGTCTGTGGGTATTTCATTATATAGGGGAATTTTGAAACTTGAGAATTACAAGCAGTATGGACATTCTTACTGTGTCCTAGTGAATAATCATTGAACATACCGGTAGATAATTTGCCCTTGGCACAGGTTTTCCTGTGTTTGCCTCAGTAGAAATTTCTGCAAGATCCTCATGCATTCAGGAGGGTAGATTAAGAGAATACCTGTAGACTTGGACCTACTAATGGTACCCTGAACTATAGGAGAGGCCAATTGAGTAATCAACTTTAACAGCTTCTTGCAGGAGCCAAGGTGAATGAATTAACCAATCATCGCCAGACCGCCCTCCATCTTGCTGCCCAGCAGGACCTGCCCACCATCTGCTCAGTCCTCCTAGAGAATGGAGTGGACTTTGCTGCTGTGGATGAGAATGGAAATAATGGTAATTCCTAGGCATCGCATTATGTACAGTGTGTGTGCTTGGGCAGTCCTGGTCTAGTGGAATTACAATGCACCCTTGAGCTGCTCCCCCTCAGGAAGGTTGGCTTGTATAGGAACAGAGCTCTGGACAGGTCCTGCCACTAAGCAGCTTCCCACTGCTTGGGCCTGCATTTCATTCAGGCCACTAAGGTCCTCTGCAGGAGCCCTGTATGCTCTTAATCCTGAACCATCTCTAGAGCCCACTAAGGTCCTCTGCAGGAGCACTGTATGCTCTTAATCCTGAACCATCTCTAGAGCCCAATGACTTCTTTTAGTTTTTTTTTTTTTCTTTATGTACATTTCTAGAGGACAATTTACAGGAGTCAGTTCTTTCATACATGTGAGTCCTGGGGATTATATTTAGGTCTTCAGACTTGGTGGAAAGTACCTTTACCCCGTGGTCTATGAGGCCCTTTTGCTTTACTTTCTGTGTGTGTGTGTGTGTGTGTGTGTGTCTGTCTGTCTTTCTGTATTTTTTGCTGCTCTGACAATGCACCATGACTGTTATGGCCGGGAGCATAGGCAAGCATGCAGTAGCTGAGAGCTTATATATCTAAGCTACAATCATGAGGTAAAAAGAAAGAGAGCTTAACTGGGAATGGCATGGGCTTTTTTCAGTGACACACCTCCTCCAACAAGGCCATACCTCCTAATTGTTCCCAAACAGCTGTACTAAATGTACCAAATATAGAATCATCCAATATATGATCCTATGGGGGCCATTCTCATTCAGACAGTAAGAGACAGGAAGGAAACACAGACAGAAGTAGCTTTCTGTGAAGCCATTAAATTTCATCTTTGAAACTACCACCAGCACAGAAGGCATGGCTTACAAGATTGCACTAATGACTCATGGTGGGGAAGGGAGAGGATATGAAAGGATGGCTCTGTACTTGGCGGGTCACTGAGTGCATTTAGATAGGGTTGGGAGGAGACAGAGCTTTCTCTGTTTGCTTCTGGACTTGCAAAGTAAGAGGATTTTCTCCCCAGCTCTTCATCTTGCGGTCATGCATGGTCGGCTCAACAACATCCGAGCTCTTCTGACAGAGTGCACAGTGGATGCAGAAGCCTTTAATCTGAGGTGAGTATGACTGGTCCCAGGCATAGACCAGGTACCCTGTGATCTAGCCCATTGCCTCCCCAAGCCCCTGGTGCACCTGAGTAGCTTTTGGTTCTGTGTAATTTTGATTTTGTTAGTTATACTTTTGTCTGTTATATATTCTTTAGATTTAAGATCATAGAGTTCAGAAAATTCCTTCTTTGGTGTGACAGTTGTGACAGATAAATGTCTAACCTTTGCAACTCGTTTTATCAGAGGCCAATCACCACTACACATTCTGGGACAATATGGCAAAGAGAATGCAGCAGCCATCTTCGATCTCTTCTTAGAGTGCATGCCTGAGTATCCTCTGGACAAACCAGATGCAGAAGGCAACACAGGTGTGTAAATAAGCTATCTGACTCAGCAGCTGTTGAAGGTCTCTAGTATGGAATCTGGTGTCTGACATCTGAAGTGCTTCAGGTACTCCAGAACCTCATACCTGTGACCAAGCCGACCTTTACAGTTGTAATTGCCCTCGTCTGCCTTTTATTCAGTTAACCAGAACCCTTCTGCCTTTTATTCAGTTAACCAGAACACTTCCATGCTCCCGTTTCAGCAGAGATAAGACTTAACCAAGACTCGGGCTCTAGGAAATGTCTCAGTACCTGTGACATGCTTTGAAGAAGTAGCACTTTCTACCTAGGTGCCTTCTTTTTTTTTTTTCTTTTTTTGGTTTTTCGAGACAGGGTTTCTCTGTGGCTTTGGAGCCTGTCCTGGAACTAGCTCTGTGCCTTCTTTAAAAAGGATAATAAGCAGGCCTCTCCCGTGTCTCCCTTTCATCTACTTAAACTACTTGCCCAGGTTTTAGTTGAAGAGGCATGTAAGAAGAGACTTCATGTCCAGGGTTCTTCTGATTCACAGAGACTTAGTTTCAAGTGTCTTTCTCGTTGTGTTGTATTTTAGTAAGGTGACTGGGCAAATTCTTAGCCTCCTTATACCCGTGTCTTCATTTGATACTGGGATTAGGAGCCCTCATGTTACTGCATCATTTTGAGTTAAAAATTTAATGAGGTGTCTGCTAGGGGGAAGCCAAAGGAGCTGCTACTAGTTGTAACTTTGCAGAGAAAAACAGAATAGCTAGGTAAGAGGTTGGCTTCCTGCTGGGCCAGCATTTCACAGAGAGCCTCCTTTGGATAGAAGAACATTCTGGAACATGTTGTCTATAGTGACTTTACTTCTCTGTATGTACCGAAATCACAAGTCTTTACATTTAAGTTACATTGGAAAGAGCTTTGTCTTTATTGGTAAAAGCAGTGATTTTTGACTGGGAAGGGCAACTGAGAAAACTGGTTTTTTTCCTGTTTTGAATCCCTACAGTGTACAGACCTCAACTCTAGTATCACCTGGCTTCTGGCAGAACCTTTTTTGGAAAACTACCAGATTCTGCATAGAATTTCTGACTAGCACTTCAGACTCCTTCATGTCTGCATACTACGTCCTGCTTTGGCAGTAGCACTGGGACTGGTGGGAAACAGCCTGACCTGTGGTTTTGTTTTCCAGTGCTGCTCTTAGCCTACATGAAAGGGAATGCCAACTTGTGCCGTGCCATCGTTCGGTCTGGGGCTCGCCTTGGGGTGAATAATAACCAAGGAGTCAACATTTTCAATTACCAAGTTGCCACTAAGCAGCTTCTGTTTAGGTTATTAGGTAAGCAGCATACTTTCTGTACCTCCTCTACAAGCAGAGTTATAATGTGTACAAGTATTGGTGATATTTAAATATCTCTCTCTCATTTTTTGTGTTTGGTGTTTTGAGACAGGGTTTCTCTGTGTAATGACTGACTGTCCTCAAACTTGTTTTGTAGACTAAGCTGGCCTCAAACTCGCAGAGATCTGCCTGCCTCTGTCTCCCTATTGCTGGGATTAAAGGCGTGTGCTACCACCACCTGGTCTAAATCTCATAATTTACTCTGAGATCTGAACCTGCTGTTTCCAGGCACCCTGTGTATGAAAGGGAAGGGCCTCTTTTCTGAGTCTTTGCTTTGATACCCCTGTTGTTTTCCCATTTCCCCTAAACCTTCAAGAAGCCCACAAGCTCTCAGCTGGTCATAGTGACTATGCCTCCTGGCTGGTTTTATTTATTTAATAATTTTGAAAGACATATTTTATTTGTATCAGTGTTCTGCTTGCATATATGTACATGTACCAATGCATGCTTGTGCCTGTGGAGGTCAGGCACCAGGTCCCCTGGACCTGGAGTTAGGATGGTTGTGAGCCAAGATGTGGTACTGGGAACTAAACGAATGCTCTTAACTACTGAGCCATTTCTCCAGCTATCAACTCTTGTTTTTTTTTTCCTTTTTCTCACTTTACATTTCCTCCCAGTTCCCATTCCCTCCCCCCTCCTGTTTCCTCCACCTTCCCCTCTGCCCTGCCCCCCACAACTCTTGGTTCTTAATTTGTGAGTTTTTATGCCTTTCTTCTGAGATGATAGCAAGAATTAAAATGTCCTAAGCTGAGTGTGGTGGTAGCAAATATGTATAATCCCCGCAGGAAGATGAAGAGATGAAGGCCAGGGGATGAAGAGACTTGGGTTCTGCTCCACATGGGAATCCAGTGCCTTCTTCTGGCCTCTGGGAGCACTGCACACTTGTGGTATTCATATATACACAGCACCTATACAGATAAAATTTAATTTCAATTAAAAAAGGAAAAAAGAGTTGAAAGCCAGTGGTGATCAAAATGGCTGTGTGGGTAAAGGTGCTTATATACAAGTCTGAAACCCCGAATTTAGCCCTCAGAATCCATTTAACAGTGAAGTTGGCTCTTGATCTCTTCAGGCAAACTGTACTTGTGTAATACCCCCAAGCTACACATAATAAATGCCAATTTTAAAAAACGTTCAAGACATAGTGGACAATGAGGACTACTGAGACCTCAAGAGCAATGGCAATGGGTTTTTGATCCTACTGCACGTATTGGCTTTGTGGGAGCCTAGGCAGTTTGGATGCTCACCTTACTAGACCTGGATGGAGGTGGGTGGTCCTTGGACTTCCCACAGGGCAGAGAACCCTGATTGCTCTTTGGGCTGACAAGGGAGGGGGACTTGGTTGGGGGAGGGGGAGGGAAAGGGGAGGCGGCGGTGGGGAAGAGACAGAAATCTTTAATAAATAAATAAATAGATGAAAATCCTGCTTAGATTTTAGTTGATTTAAGCTATTCTCAACCGATGGAATAGTTTTATTAGCCATCACAAGTCCACCCTTTTCACCTTACCATCTTGATGAACAATCACATCTTCTTATGTCATGTTTATTGATAAATGAAAACAATAATAACAGTCATCAGTATTTTTAAATGAACTACAGACTTGCCTATAGGCAAATGTTGTGAACGAATTTTCCCAATTGATATCAATTTTCCACTAATGATTCTAGTTTATGTCAAAACAACGATGCAGATCAGAGTTCATGATTATTTGGACAGCACAAGTTAGACTTGAAAGGAGCAGAGAGGGGAGAATCACATAGGGAATTAACTGTATCTCTTGACATGATGACCAATCTAATGTGAGCTGTGGAGAAGAAACCGAAGTTGTAAATTCTGGCCACTGTAAGTCATAGGCTAGAAAGTAAAGCCAGAGATATAGGCCCCGCTGTAGCAGTGAAATATCAAAGTCGGGTCCGGATGAAGGAATAGGTCAACGGATGTTTGTCAAGTTCAGACAGATGAATGGGAAGACTAGTAAATGTTAGTTAAATAGTTGGAATCAGAAGTAAGACTAAGCTGAGCTGAAAACCCANCGGTGGTGGCGCACGCCTTTAATCCCAGCACTAGGGAGGCAGAGGCAGGACAGTTCCAGGACAGGCTCCAAAACCACAGAGAAACCCTGTCTCGAAAAAAACAAACAACAACAAAAAAAACCTAATGAATAACTGAGCTAGCAACAGCTGAAAAATGTAAAAACAGAGAGGCGGTAATGGGGGGGATAAGGTTTTCATACCCCAAACTGTGAATTCTCACCGCTGCCTCTGAGTGTCTGCAGTTTTTTTTTTAATTGACTTTTTATTTATTGAACTCTACATTTTTCTCTTTTCCCCTCCCTGTGCCTCCTCTCCCCTTCAACCCTCTCCCAAGGTCCCCATGCTCCCAATTTACTCAGGAGATCTTGTCTTTTTCTACTTCCCAGAATGATAAAGCTTTAAGGAAAGGGAAAGTATAATTATCTTGATTTAATGATCATATATTGGTACATCATCAGATCTTCATACCGTATCCCAGAAATACAACCTATCAAGTGTCAATATAAAATTCTCTAGAGGGTCAGCACGATGGCTCAGCAGATGAAGTGCTTGCTGCACAAGCCTGATGACCTGAGTCCTGAGTCGTCCTCTGACTGTCTCATCACTTCATGAAACGCTCACATGCACCCACACATAGGTTCTGTTTTTACAGACTCTCTTTCCCCTTCCTTCCTTCCTTCCTTTAATGGGGCTGGAGAGATGTCTTAGTGCTGGCTGCTCTTTGAGGATCCAGGTCAATTCCAAGCATCTACGTGGTAGGTCACAACCTTTTGTAACTTCAATTCCAAGGGATCTGACACTCCTTCGGCAACCCTGCAAGTATGCATATGGCAAAAAAAAATACATGCACACAGAATGCCCTTACATGTAAAAATAAAATGAGAAAAAAAAATTTAAAGAAAAATGAATTTATTTTTAAAGGATTTTCTGTGAATGTATGTGTACCTGTGTGTCTTTCATTCAGAAGTCAGAGGGTGTCATACCCCCTGGAATTGGAGTCCTTAACCATGGAGCTATCTCTCCAGCTAATAATAAACTTACATATTTTTATTTTATGATTTATTTATTTACTTTTTTTGAGACAGGGTTTCTCTGTGTAACAGCTGTAACTGCCCTGGAACTGGCTCTGTAGACTGTCCTCAAACTCAGAGATCCTTCTGCCTTTGCCTCCTGAGTGCTGAGATTAAAGGTACATGCCACCACCTCCTGGCTATATTTGTTTTTTTAAAGAAAGCTTTGTGCTGTTGATGTATATAATCTTAATTGTCCCTACGCTATGCACTTAAGTTAGCCTTTTCAGCCCTCAGTAGGTTCCTGTGGAAGTGCTAGCTCCAAGTCACCAACCCATTTGCTGCCCCTACCTGTGCAGAGCAACAGCACCCTGCCCACTACACTGCCAGCCTACAAAGTGCAGCTGCAACTTCTTTGTATTAGTTTTTTCTTCAGGCCATCTCTCTGTTTGTCCCACCATAATGAATCACTCTGTCCAGAAGTCCGAGGATCCCTTGGTCTCTTTGTTGCCCACTCATCCCACTTCCCTGTTCAGACAGCCTCCTAAATTCAGATTCTTCTTGTCTCCTTTGTCGTAGTTCCCTCTACTGTGTTTCCAACCCTTCAGCCCCTGACAGTTTTGTTTTGGTGTGGTCTCTACTCTCCGCCTTGTGTGTTACCAAACACATGCTGCTGATTCACACCTCCAGCTGTGTTTCCTTCTGTTCCAGCATGTCTGGCAAGTGCTGATTGATTCTCCAGACTCCTGTGAATCTTCCCCTGACCAGTTGGAATGTCCCGCTCCTCCTCCTGGAGCCTGGTCTCTCCAGCACCTCACTGTGTGACAAGTAATCTTCTGTGTGTATTACAGATATGCTCTCCAAGGAGCCTCCATGGTGTGACGGCTCCAACTGCTATGAGTGCACTGCCAAGTTTGGAGTCACAACTCGCAAACATCACTGGTAAGACCCCACCATCATTATGGGGGAGGAGGAGCTTTAGCTGGTGTGTCATCACTTCTATCATGAGACATGAGGAGGAGATAGAACCGAGCAGCACGGTGGAGGAGAACAGGAAAACCAGTACCTGTCACACAGACTTGTGGCTTTCCTGGGTGCTAAGGACTAGATGGCAGTCTTAGAAAGGTGGGGCAGCTGACTTATCTTCATGGTTGCTTTAATTCAGCCATGATTAGTATTTTGTTAATAACTACATGTTACGTGTTGGCCACAGATGTCAGTCAGAGACTGGCTTGGGAATAATCTTTTCTTCAATGCTTCTCATACTCTTTCTTTGCCTCCACAGTCGTCACTGCGGCCGTCTTCTTTGCCATAAATGCTCAACCAAGGAGATTCCAATTATAAAGTTTGACCTGAACAAGCCTGTGCGGGTTTGCAACATTTGCTTTGATGTACTGACTCTGGGTGGAGTCTCTTAGTGAGCCCCCAGGAGGGTCCAGGTCTGCATCCCCTGGCTCCTCCCCAGCAGCTGCTCTACTCACCAGCCTGCTTCCTACCCAGAGCAAGAGCTGGCAGTTGTCTTCCTGTGGCAGAAGACTGGAACAATTACAGACCATGATGTGACCCCATTTCAGATGATTCTGTATGACTGTGTCAGACTGTGGTCTTTTGCACTAGATGTCTCACTGGTTGGACCAGGCCGGTGTAGCCTGCGTGGCAAATGTGATAGGAATCAGCTAGCAGCACACAAGGACTCTTGAGACAATTTTCCCTCTGGTAGTATCTCCACCTCAGAGAATCCACAAAGTCTTCCTGCCTGAGAGTAGAGAGCAGCTGCTAGATGAGAGCGGATTACTCTAGGGTGGTGGCTGCTCTAAGTGGCTATGGCCTATAATGCACAGTGTTTTCATAAAGGTAACAGGAACCTCTTGCCCTCAAGTCTTTTCTTTCTTTTTTAAGCTAAGCTGTATTTTTTAGTGAGCTGCCCCTTTTAAAAAGGTGAAATCTTTCTAAACAGGGTTGAAAGATGAGAGCTGAAAATTGTGGCCTTAACAACCAAAAGCTTTACCAATGTTGATACTGCTGGGTGTCAGAGTGTAGTGGCAGCTTGACACCTAGCAGCTGTCTCTTTCTCTCGTCTTGCTGCTTCCTGTCTGTGGAGTCCTCAGTCACTGCCACTTGAGTGGTAGGAGAAATGCACTTTGGCTGTGCTGCACTTTTTCTAAAGCTGCATCATTGATAAATCCAATTCACAAATCCATGTTCAGAAATCCTTTCACATGCCCTCCTATCAGTGGTTCTGATGGCCAGCCTGGACTGAACCTCCCCACACACTAATCATAAAGGGAAAACTGCCAATGAAGGAAGAAATTTATACTGATAAGAAAGATGAGTACAACTTCAGTCCAGGTTCTCTCTCCCTGACATCCTTCCAAAGCTAAAAGCTTGCCTTGCATGCTGAGTGCAGTTGGTGCCAGTTGTGAGTAGTGCCCTGTCCCATCAGAGCCAGCAGCCAAAGGCCCTGGCCAAACTCTGCACAGCCTGTTTTGGAAGTCCGCCTGAAATGTGGAGCAAGGCTCTGAAGCACAGGGCATTGGTTCGTACTGCTGCCTGGACTAACCCTGGGATGCTGGGCCTCTTTCTTTTTAAAGTTTGACCAGTGTTTTGGGTTATTTCTGTTTTGGAATTTTAATTTTTTAATTTTATTTTATTGCACACTGAAAGATAAACTTTTACCACTTATTATTTTTTTAAAGAAATGAAAACACACTGCTCCGAGATGAATACTATCTAGTTACTCTTAGAGATTAACAATGTCAATTACACACACTGATTTTTTTTTTTGGAGACATTTGATAACCCTACATTATTTGCATTAATGAAGTACAGATGTATAAATAAAAGGGACTTTTGGCATCACTTTCTTTCTTGGATAGTGGTGTGTCCTCTGTGCAGTTAGACTTTTTACTGCCTATATATGTATAAAATGTACTGATAAACCAGTGTGCTACTTTCTAAAAATACTTGTGTGATTTCTATGTTAATATTAGCTTGTACACAGGGTTTGAAAAGAAGAGTTACTTAGAGGAGTGCCACTGTCCCACAGCCTGTGACTTACTTCATAGGGAATTTTTATGGAACTATTTAGCCAGTCTTGGCTAACAGCTATATGAAGCATGTGGTCAGTTTCCAATTTTTGGTGCCTAAAAGGGGCCACAGAGACCTAGAATTTAGTTGGTACCATTATTCTTAAGGCAGTTGTGGTTCTGCTGTGAACTAGGTGGTCGGTACACATACGCTTGGGTTGTCATGTTCACAGAAGAGGGGAAAATAGGGAATCGTTATAAATCTCATCATTTTGTCCTTGCCCTACAACACCAGTTTCCATAACAATCTTCTTATAACTGTACTTACAATCTGAAAATCATGCCTAAAAATGTGGCTTCAAGCTTCTATTCCTTTAGAGGTCAGTGTAGTGACCAGCTGAAAGGGGCTGTGTGACTTGGACTGTACCCATGCTGTAGACATTGCTCAGGCATCCTTCCACAGCCCGACCATGCACTGACTCCTGCTGTACACTGCCCTAGCCAGGAACACACTTACTGTGTATCTATCTCTCTGTGCTCTCTCCATGCTGACCAGACTGCACCATGAAACTGCTTAGCTGTTCTTGAGAACTAGAAGCAAAACTTCATTTTATTCACTCAAAAAGTTGCCAGTTGTGAATGAGCAAAGCAGGAAGAATAGACTTTACTGAAACAATTGCTGCATCAGTTAGCAGTGCAGTGCTCACCTAGCTTTTTAACTGCCTCCTGTTCATCACTAGTCTTAGTGTATAGTGTATCAATCAAGGGTTTTTTGTTTTTTAAAGACAAGTACAAACGATGTGCTTAAACTAGTTTGCTATGATCCTCTAACACAGTGATGTTCCACAAGCTTAAGTGCCTACACTGAGGACTCTGTTTGTCTTTTCATTGGTGTCTCAGTGATGTGTTAGAACACGAGTTTTGGGCCTATTCCACCCCAATAACCAGTCAAGGCTCCGTTCACCTGCCATTCTCTCCAAGGATTGTGTTCGACATGATGTTTTTATCCTCTACCTCAGAGCCCTGAGCCCGTCAGCTTCCTACTTTCCTTGAATGGGTCTTTCAGGGGACTGGGTGTGTGGTCTCACTGCCCTTCCCAGTTTGTGTCTGCCCTCAGACTGTACTGTTCCAGCACTAGTCTTACTCGCAGACAAGGCGGGGTGGGGGTGGCGGGGCAAAGCCTCCATTTAGGATTTCCTTACCTGGAGAAAAGAACTTGGCTGAACTGCCAAATACTTAGGCCTGAGAGACAGCAACCACATCATGTACAAGTAAGTGTGTGCCTCCCTCACTCACAGACACTGTCTTCCTTCAGGACCGCCCCCAGAACCTCCTGAAGCTTCAGAGCACTCTGCCAGCCCAACAGAGGAAGCAGTTCAGCACAGGCCTCTGAGCCATGCTCACTTTACAGAACTGAGCTGGTGGAAAACCTGAGTATGTGATTGGTTATCTAAGTATTTAAGTTCCCAGACATCGTAGATGCCTTAAAGACTTTCCCTGGAGGATTACTGGCATAAATATTAATTAACTGTTAAAACTGACAACATTGGTTTGCTTTAGCGAGAAGTCTGGGACTGCTGGACTTACTGACTTGCCTGTTTGGCAGCTGTGTGGAACTATGTGTTCCATGACATCCTTACGGTACCAAGACAAGGCAGCAGCTGGACCTTTTAAAACTGCAGGCACATGTTTGGATAATCACTTTGGCTTCCAAACCACTCTGGTGGAGATCAGTGTGGGAATAATAGCATCATCTGGGACCATGGCGCTTAGCAGCATTGTTTCTTTGGAGTCTGTGTAATGGAATGTATTTTTTAAATATTGATATTTTCATTTTCTGTAATAATTCCTTATAATAAAAATAAGGTAAAACTGTGAATTTTAAGTGGAAGCTTTAATTAAAGACATTTATGGATACTTCTAGCCCAAGTAGAAGTACCAATGAGCATTAAAAAAAAAAAAAATTTTTTTAAAAATTGAGCCAGATGGTGGTGCACATCTTTTATCACAGAGGCAAGGGGATCTCTGTGAGTTGAAGACTAGCCTGGTCTACAAAGTGAGTTCCAGGACAGCCAGGGCTACTAACACAGAGGAAACCTTTTCTCAAAAGCAAAAACAAACCCAAAATGACAACAGTAAAAGAGGGCAGGAGCTTTGGCTCAGTGCAACTATTACAAAGGACCCAGGTTCCATTCTCTGCACCCACATGGAAGCTCACAGCCTCCTTGGGCACCAGGCATACGTGTGGTGCACAGATGTACATGCAGGCAAGATACTTATAAAGTATTAAAAATACTTAAAAGATGTTATGCGAACAAACAACTTGAACAGCTACCCTTTACATTTCATGTGACACATGTTGACAGAAGTCACAAAGTAAGCGTTTTGTGTAGAGTGAGCAGCTGCTGTGCTCCCTGCCCCCTGATGGAAGTTTCAGTGATACATGGGAGTGCAGATGGAATTTCAGTTGTCTGGCCCCATGGAAGTTGTCCAAAGAATCCTGGACTCCTTGAATTATTTCAAAGCAACTGTAAGGATTCACCCATGGTGAGCTTCCCACTGGCCAAGATGAAGAAGGGGTGGGGAACTGGCACTGTGGCCTCAGAGAATGCCAAAAAATGTCTAGGAGGCTGCAGATTAAGATCTGGTCCAAAAACGTCAAATCTAGTACAAAAAAAAAAAAAAAAAAAAGAAAGAAAGAAAGAAAGAAAGAAAGAAAGAAAGAAAGAAAGAAAAACAATTCTAGTGAACAGGTCTTCAGGATTAGTTCAGGATATATCCTGGACTAATGTGTTCCTTTCTCTAGCCCTCTTTCATTTTGTTTGCCCTCAACTCAGACTAGCTGTGGTGATCTAGCTAATTTTGTGGGGGTCTCTTATGAACTTGGATGGTCCTGCTCCCCTTAATCCCAGCACCTAGGAAGCAGACTCAGGCTGTCTAGAATTCAGAACAAGGTCCTTGATTAGTTCACTGTCAGTTCCTGCCCTGGGAGTACAATGTTCATGAGTGTATCAATCAGTCCAGTGTGAGGCTGATGGGATTCATGGCTCAAGCCCATGAAGACGGATCCTTTTTTTTTAGCGGGGGAGGAGTGCAGGGTCTCACTGTAGTCCTAGATGGCCTGGAACTTGCTATATAGATTAAACTAATCTTGAACTCAAAGATCTGCCTCTGTTTCCCAAATGCTAAGATTCAAGGGTTGCACCATCATGCCCACAGGGGTTGAGCAACCAAGTGCTGGTGGAGAGCTGGGCAAGAGTTGAAACCTTCTCTGTGGGCTATGGCTAATGAAGGTACCCAGGCAGGGCCTGTGAAGACAGGACTATTGAGAAATAAATGGAAGACTAATGGAGTAAGAGAGATTCTCCAGAAGGAAGGGTTTGTATATAGGGATTACATAGAACAAGACTGCAGAGCAGGGCACATAGGAAAGAAATATACAGTTAAAAACCAGACAGGCAGTGCAGGGGACCCCTCTGCCACAATGCTGCATGTGATCCTCAAAGATACAGAGCACCTCTGTGTACTGGCTGGCTTTCTGTGTCAACTTGACACAAGTTAAGACTCATCAAAGGAAGGAGCCTCAGCTGAGGAAATGCCTCCATGAGATCCAGCTATAAGGCATTTTCTCATTTAGTGATGAATGGGGAGGGTCCAGCCCATGGTGGGAGGTGCCATCCCTGGACTAGTGACCCTGCATTCTATAAGGTGGGCTGAGCAAGGCAGGGTAAAAAAGGCTGTAAGCAGCTCCCCTCCATGACTGCATCAGCTCCTGCCTCTGGGATCCTCACATTTGAGTTCCTGTCCTGACTTCCTTCAGTGATAAACAGCAATGCTGAGGTGCGAGCCTAATAAACCCTTTCCTCCCCAAATTGCCTTTTCATCATGGTGCTTCATCACAGCAATAAAAAACCTAACTAAGACACCATGGGAAGTTTAAGTGGGGACTACCCTGATCATCATGAAGAAAGATGATATACCGGTGTGGAAAGTTCTTCTGTATATGTGTTGCTTTTTTTTTTAATTATTGAAAAAATTTCCGCCTCCTCCCTGCCTCCCATTTCCTTCCCCCTCCCCCTACTCCTCTCCCCCTCCCTTATGTTGCTTTTATTGCTTAATGAATAGAGAAGCTTCTTTGGCCTGTGAGAGGGTAGAGTAGATCTAGGTGTGGGGGGCGGGTCACACAGGACCATGCTGAATGATGAGAGAGAGTAGGCGGAGTCAGGGAGAAGCCCTGTGTAGCTGCCACAGGAGACAGACACTTGTGTGGGAGCCCGCCATGCTGGGAGTAGTGATGCACAGATTAATGGAGATGGGTTAGTTTAGGATATAAGAGCTAGCTAGAAATACGCTTAAGCTATTGGCCAAACAATATTGCAAATAATATAGTTTCTGAATGATTATTTTAGGTCTGGGCAGCCTCTGCCTACAATCTACCACATCAGGGAAGCGGGTGGAACATAAAGATCTGTCAGCCTGCTGGAGAGATGGTTCAGAGGTTAAGAGCATTGCTCTTCCAAAGGTTCTGAGTTCAATTCCCAGCAACCACATGGTGGCTCACAACCATTTGTAAAGAGGTCTGGTGCCCTCTTCTGGCCTGCAGGCATACACACAGACAGACTATTGTATACATAATAAATAAAAATTTTAAAAAAAAAAGATCTGTCGGCCTAAACACAGGAGACCAGAAGGAGGAGGGATAAAGGGGAAGAGCTAGCAGGTAGGACTCAAGGGTACAGACTGGACAGGAGGCAGGAATTCTGACAACTTGCCAGGCTTTTCCCTAGGGCAGTGTGGGATGGTGGTAATGGTCATATGGTGTCCTGACCAAAAGCAACTTAAGGAGGAAAAGATTTATTTCATCATACACTTCCAGTTAACACTTCACTTAGGGAAGTCAGCAAGAGTCAATGAAGCAGAAACTGGAGCAATGCTGCTAGCTGGCTTGCTCAGCAGACACCTCTCTCTCTACACCTACTCAGGGCTGGTGCCCACCTCCACATGTGCCCTCAATTAGCAATTTAAAAAATTATGTAGTCCCCATGCATACACACACACTGAGGGAGAAAAAGGGATCAGGCATGGTGCTTCTTAATGCTTTTTTTAATCTAAGCAGCAGGAGGCAGAGGCAGATGGAATCTCTGAATTTAAGGCAGCTTTGTCACACAGCAAGTTCCAGGGTAGCCAGGAGTACATACAGAAATGATGTTTTGCCGGGCGGTGGTGGCGCACGCTTTTAATCCCAGGACTCGGGAAGCAGAGGCAAGTGGATCTCTGGGAGTTCAAAGCCAGCCTGGTCTACAAGAGCTAGTTCCAGGACAGGCACCAAAAACTACAGAGAAATCCTGTCTCGAAAAACCAAAAAAAGAAAAGAAAAAGAAATGATTTTTTTTTATTCATTTTTGGTTTTAAGAACAAATGAAAGAAAGGGAAAAAATGCCTCACAGACATGCCACAGTCTAACGTGATCACTGGCTAATGTGATCTGGGCAATTCTTCAGTTGAGATTCTCTTTCCGGGTGACCCTAAGTTTGTGTCAGATTCACAGCTGAAAACAAGATATCTGGTGACAAGGGAGGATGGAGGCATTAGCAATGTTGGGTTTGTAGAGCTGGGGGCATGGCTCACCTGGTAAAGAACTTGCCACATGGCTGGGCTGTGGCACACCTTTAATCTCAGCAAGCAGATCTCTGTGAGTTCGAGGCCAGCCTGGTCTACAGAGCAAGTGCCAAGACAGGCTCCAAAGCTACACAAAGAAACCTTGTCTCAAAAACAAAAAACAAACAAAAAGAACTTGTCATATGTATAAGGACTAGAGTAAAGATCCTGTAAAAACCTAGGTATGAAGATACACACCAGTAGCCTAGCACTGGGGAGGAAGAGACGGGAGGTTCCTGGAGTTTGCTGGCCAGCTAGATTGTCTAATAAGTTACGGGTTTAGTAAGAGACCCTGCCTCATATAAGGAAGAGAGAAGTATAGAAAGATCTCTAACATCGCATTTCACGGGTGTACGCAAGAGAAAAAAAGCAATGTGAGATTTGCAGCGTCTTTAGAAAGAGCTCACAAGTTTATTTTCAAGCCCTTTGGATCAGAGATACAGCCTAGAAGTGTACTGCCTGAAGGAGGAGAAAGAAAAGCCGAAGAGGGTTCCTAGGATGGAGCTTTCAGAGACACAGAGGAGGCACTGCAGTGTGACCAGTGCAGCAAGTGAGGACTTTACAGGGACTGTGCAGGACAGCGTGGTCAACAGAGTCAAGAGCTATGAAGATTTAGGGCCTAGGAATGTAGCTCAGTTGGTAAAATGCTTGCCTAGCTTTGGTTCAATCCCTAGTACTGCATAAACTGAGCATGGGAGCACATGCCTACATATTGAATTCAAGGCTGGCCTGGATACATGAACTCCTATCTCAAAAAGTCAAGTAATTTTTTAAAAAAGTAGCAGAGATCAAAAGAGGTAAGAATTTGCAAGGCATAGCGGCACAGGCCTTTAATCACAATACTTGGAAGGTAGAGACAGATAGAGTTCCATGCCAGCCTGGTCTACCTAGGAGCTTCCAGGACAGCCAGAGCTACAGGAGACTCTGTCTCAAAAACTAAAATGACCCCTACAGAGAAAAAAGGGTAATTTTCGGCAGCAAATGGGGTTGAGAAGCCCCTTTCAAAATGTGTGGTAGTTATAGAAACTCAGGGAGTAGAGGGAAACTTCGCATTAATGATATGAGGGAAGGGAACTGCTTAATGTCCACTTGGGCAGGGGAAATCTGGGTGTGCTCCGTCTGTGTAAGTAAAAAGTTACCTAGCCCAGAATCAGCCCATCCCAGTGTATTTTCACATCTCACTGTACCAGCCCAGTCCTGATGGAGTCAGTAAATTGAAGTTTTCCTTGGAGTAGAGGTTTAGAAATGTCATTAAAGTTGACTGTTTTACAAGCTTAGACAATTACCTTGTGACTTAGAACAGTTACCTTGATTCTGCAAGATGCGCAGCTTCTTGGGAAATGCCTGCTCCTCTGCTGAGAGTCACAACAGTCTTCTTCTGCTATAGCTCCAAGTACCCAGCAGGACTGGCACGATGGGAAGAGCACAAGCTCGGGGTAGGGCAGCAATGAGTTCATGCGAAGTCCCTTGCTGGAGCACACAGGCTCTCTATCCAGGCAGTTCTATGTTGATCACACTGTGTTCATGAATGTCTGCAGGCTCTGAAGGAAGATGACAGGGGACCAAGGTTCCAAACAGTGTCAAAACAAATTGAACATACCAGGCAGGCTATCAGGCTCTTGTCTCAGTCAATAGAATCGTGACTCACATTTGCAGAGTGAGGCTGGTGTCTGTGACCCTCCTGTTTTCATGCCAGGAGCCTCCTACAGTATAAGCATTAAGGGCTTCCTGGAGATGTAGGGAAGGTTCTCCATGTGTCATCAACACACAGGACACCATCTCAGAGCGGGAAGGAACACGCCATGGCCAGAGGTGAGCAGCCTGTGTATTCCTCCAAGTTGGGATTGTCCAAGTCCCCACGATTTGAGTGTCTAGGGTTGTCTTGCTGGTCACTAGGGGGGCCAGTTGTTCTCACACACACACAGTGGGGCTCTTTGGCTCCTGGCTTATACATCTTCCTGGGGACACCAATCCAGTCTCTGTTCACACCTCCACTAGGAAAAAGGAAAAGAGGATTTCTTAAAAGCACAAACATATAAGTCCCTGGGACAAGAGGAAGAAACAATTGCAGGCTATTATGAAAAGGAGATGCCCTTCATTCCACTTCTCTCAACCTGGACCATAAGCTCTCCTCTTCCTCTGGCTTTCCACACACAATGCTAATACTACCACCTCCAGAAGGAGCAAGAGATCATGTCCCTTTCATTGTGCTTTTGCCTCAGCCCCTTTTCTTTCTCAAGCAACAGCAATGTCACTTCCCTGAACTGGTGGCTAGTGACTGAGAAGTCTCCCTGACTAGTCAGTGAGCAGCCCTGTTCCTCTTTTCTTTACTTCCATGCTCAACAGCAACTTCATCTTTGGGCTCGGAGCACTTGACAGAGCGGACCTTGATATTTGTGTGGCAGCAAGCTGTGCTGGCTCTGCATGGATCCAACTCCTGAGATTGCCAGGTTTTAGGGAAGAAGGATCCCAGTCTGGCCCAGCATACCATGGCAACCTCCTGTCCTGGGCGAAGAACCTAACTTACTTCAGGTACTGCATTTGATCTCTGGCAGACTCAGAGGCCTTGCAGAAGGAAAGTGACGTTCATGAAACTGACCCTGGGCTCCAGTGCTTAGGACCAGGATCCCAGACTGGTGGAGGAACTGGCACTCTTAGAAAGCATTTCACTTGTATCCTATCCATGAGCAGAGCTGCTTAGGCACCAAAATGACTCCCTTCTCAGTTGACCTGTCCATTCCACCAGTGACTGTTACTCTACACCTGGTCCTGCTCACAACGCTCCTTTCAGAGATGCACATCAGCACACAACACTGGGTTGAGGCTCAGGAACAGGTCTGGAAGGACTCTGTGGAAAGGCATGGCCTGAGCGATTCAGTCCTGCATACCAGGGAGTTCATGATCTGGAAGAATCTTGGGGGAGGGGAGGCTCTCAAGGGGTACAGGAAGCATCTAATTGTGCACCACAGGTTTCTAGCACCTCCTACGATTACCAGTGTCCTCTGAGTCTACCTGTATCCAGGATTGTGTCCAAGAAGGACATCCAGATCCCAGACTGTCCTGGTAAGTGGGAGGCTAGGCTCCAACGGTACCGTAAAAGCTATTTCTCTGAACCTTCACTTTACTCCCCCAAATAAAAGCAGAATGGACGGGAACAGTGGCTATACTTGGAGAAAGCTGGTGGCTTTGACTGTTTGCTTCTGCTCACTCAATGGATGGATAGATCCCTGACAGAAGAAGGCAGCTCTAAGCTGGGTGGTTGTGGCACATGCTTTTAATCCCAGCACTGGTCTATAAGGAGAGTTCCAGCACAGCCAGGACTATTAGAAAAAGAAACCCTATTTCAAACAAACCAAAACCAAAACAAACAAACAAAAAAAGGTAGCTCTACACAGCTTAGCATGTAGGAATGCGGCCCCCTCCCCAATCCTCCTAAATAAGAGCTTGACTGTCAGTTTGATCTTTTGAGTCTAGGACCCTTGTCCAGATTCTCGTTTCCACTGTCACCTTACCAGAGCTAAAGGAGATGTGAGAAAGTAGAGCTGAAGTTTGAATGTGGTTGACCAGATAATTAAAAGAACATTTGGGATAATTTCTTTTTTTTCCTTTTTTTTTTTTTTTTTTTTTTTCCGAGACAGGGTTTCTCTGTGGTTTTGGAGCCTGTCCTGGAACTAGCTCTTGTAGACCAGGCTGGTCTCGAACTCACAGAGATCTGCCTGCCTCTGCCTCCCAAGTGCTGGGATTAAAGGCATGCACCACCACCGCCCGGCTGGAATAATTTCTATAGCCCCACTCACTGTACTGTGTTTGAGCAGGAAGAGACTTCTATCTAGCCTGCACTTACTGGAAATGCTCAGGGTACTAGTGTTTTTTTTTTTTTAATTTTATTTAATTTTATTTTTTTATATTTATTTATTTATTATGTATCCAATATTCTGTCTACGTGCATGCCTGAAGAGGGTACCAGGCCTCATTACAGATGGTTGTGAGCCACCATGTGGTTACTGGGAATTGAACTCAGGACCTTTGGAAGAGCAGGCAATGCTCTTAACCACTGAGCCATCTCTCCAGCCCCCTGTTTGTTGTTGTTGTTTTTTTTAATGGTTTGTTGCTTTCTTTCTTTCTTCCTTCCTTCCTTCGTTCCTTCCTTCCTTCCTTCTTTCCTTTTACAACATTCTGCCTCCATGAATGCCCGTACACCAGAGGAGGGCACCAGATCTCATTACAGATGATTGTTAGCCACCATGTGGTTGCTGGGAATTGAACTCAGGACCTCTGGAAGAGCAGCCAGTGCTCTTAACCACTGAGCCATCTCTCCAGCCCCCTGTTGCTTTGCTTTTAATGGAGCTCAGGATTGAACACAGGGCCATGTTCTAAGCAAGAGCTCTACCATTAAGCTATACTCTAATCACCACAGTGTTTTAACAACATCTGGAGATATAGCTCAGTTGGCAGAGTACTTGCCTAGTTCGCATAAAGCCCTGAGTTCAAACACTAGTACTGCATAAGCCAAGTATGATGGTGGTGGATGCTGTTAATTCCTGTCTCAGTAGAGACAGAAGGATCAGAAATTCAAGGTCATCCTTGAATGGAGAGTTCAAGGCCAATCTAGGATTGCCACCTGTGATTGTTTTGCAAAGAAATTAAAAATAAAACAGTACCAAGGGCATCAGAGCATGGGTCCACCCCCACACCACTCTCCTGCAGACAGGAGTCATTTGTGCTGACAGACTGGAAACTGAGGACCGTCTCTGGCTGAACAGGCAGAAGTGGTCAAGAACAGTACCTGAGCTAGAGAAAGCTCAGCTGTAAATAGCACATGTTGCTCTTCGAGAGGACTTAAATTTGGTTCGCTGCACCCACATTGGCAGCTCACAACATCCTGTAATTTGAGTTCCAAGTTCCGGGGAACACACCACCTTTGGACCCTTGGGCACTTACACTCACATGCGCATATCCACACATACATGAATTTTTGGTTTATCTTTTTATGTTATATGTATAGTGCTTTATCTGTATGCATACATGTATACTACTATGAGGACCTGACTTTGTAAACTCCACTTTAAAGAAGGGGCTTCATCTTAAGCCATATAATGAGCTGCGGGTGGCGCTCTCAGCTGCAGAAATGCGCTGCCACAGCAGAAACATGTACAGATACCCTAAAAATGGCCAGTTCAGAAGAAAGGGAGCAAGACCATAAAATTGAACGAGGTCCAGATGATCTTGGAAGACATTCTGTCCTTGAAGATTCCTTGTCAGTAATTTATGGCTCTTTGTTAGGTTTTCGCGCCAAAAAACTGACCAATGGGTTCAGAAACTACTTTATCCTATGTCCTCCTCACCCAATCGCAAGATGACAGGACTCAAACTCTCCTGGCTATGGTGTTCCCCCTTTAAGTTAGTTTTCCCCTTCCGTGGGTTCGGGGTTGCACTTCCCTCACCCATTGTGCGTTGGCATGGTGGAGGTGTGGTCTAAACTCGAGGCCAGCCTGGTCTACAAAGAGCTAGGACAGGCTCCAAAGCTATAGAGAAACCCTGTCTCAAAAAAAAAAAAAACCCTCATGTAATTTGCATTGGAAATCTGGCTCCGTGAATTTATTTGGGAACCAGAAACTTGGGCATAACACTACATGTGTTCCTGACGCCTTTGGACATCTAAAGAGGACATCAGACCCCCTGGCATTGGAGTTATGGATGGCTGCGAGTCATCGGTGGGTACCAGGTCCTCTGTAGGAGTAACAAGTGTTCTTAAGCATTAAGCCATCTCTCCAACCCCGTATATATACAATTAAAAAAAATCATGAAAATTTATGGGCCACAAAGATGGCTCAGCAGTTAAGAGTACTAGCTACTTTTGCAGAGGACCTGGGTTAGATTCTTAGCATCCACATGGCTGCTTACAACTGCCTATAACTTTAGTTCCTGGAAATTCAATGTCCTTTTCTGGCCTCCTCAGGCAACTGCATATACAGACATACACAGACATTCCCACATACACATTAAATAAACTGAATTTTAAAAAAGAAAAGAAATAGTACTTGCGTCATTCAAGTACCAGACCAGCATTTCTCCTTTAGCAGAATCTCTGGGAGACTGAGGGGTGAGGAAGAAGCCCAGGTCTCATGCATTTCTCAACACTAGGTTTTCACTCAGTTACTAAAGGTTCTACTATCAGGATTTTTCTTTAATTCCCAATCTTGTGGTTTGAATATGACATGTTTCCAACAGGTTCATATATTTGAATACTTGGTTCCTAGCAGCTAGAGCAGTTTGGGGAGGTTGTAGAACCTTTGATACTAAGACCTATCTAGAAGTTACTAGCTGGGGCAGTCCTTAAAGGTTATGTCTGCTTCTGGTTCTGCAACAAACTCAGCTTCCCCATTTACAATGATATGAGACCTGATAGCTACACATCTCAATGGCCACAGACCAAGCTGCTCTACCATGCTTTCCCTGCCACGGTGGACTGTACACTCTACAACCACAAAACTGGTTAAAAATTTCTCCCCTTATATTGCTTCTTTCAGGTATTTTTATCACAGTAAGGAAATGGATGGAACTCAGAAGACCTAACATGCAGAGCTCATCATGTAAGTTCCCTAGCTTAGCAGTCAATTCTGGATTCCCTGGATCATAGATAAATAAATAAATAATAAAAGGATGGCTTAGAAGATGGATTCAGGAGAGGTGGAAGAGCAGAAAGGTAGCCTGCTTACCTCTTCTGGGAGCACCAGACCCGGCTACCCTTGGCGGAGCTCCACTCGGCATTGCATGGAGGGAACGTGTGCTTTTCTCTCTGTCGCCATTCATTTGCTTCCACGCCTTTAGTTACCATGGCCTCCACCTGTGTTAGTTCTGCAGTGGGAAACCCATCCTCTCTGTAGAACCTTCCTACCAATCTCCCTAGGATAGCAAGGAAAAAGGGCAAGAGAGGATAAGTCAAATAAACCCTTTTCTCCCCAAGTTCCTTGTGGGCATGGTGTTTTATCACATCAACAGGAACCCTAAAACAGAAACTGACACCAAAATCATGGGATATTGCTATGACAGACCTGGCCAGTTGTTTTTGGGAGGATTGTAGAAGGACTTTGGAACTCTGGGCTAAAAAAGCCATTGAGCGTTCAAAGCTTGTTCTATGGGAGCTTGGAAGATAAAGAGTGTTGAGAGAAACAAAGATAATGGAGACTCGCTTGTGAAGTTCCAGAGTCACTTAAAGACACTATCAAGGGGGCTGGAGAGATGGCTCAGTGGTCTTCCAGAGGTCCTGAGTTCAGGTAGCTAACAACCATCTGTAATGAGATCTGGTGTTTTTGTTCTGGCCTGCAGAAAAAACACTGTATATATAACAAACAAATAAATAAATAGGAAAGACTATCAAGGCCATTTACTATTTTGAGTTTAGAATCTATGGTTCTGGTTAGCTAGAGCTAAAGAGTCAGCTAGCTGCCAATATGGAAATGATCAAGTTTTTATCACCACCAGATCACATCAGTTCCCTGAGAACAGAATCGTGAGGATGTTTGGGGGAACACTACGTATTTAGTGAATGCTGGGTGAACATACAGTTTATTAGTTCACATTTTTCTGGGTCTATGTCAAATTACTTTGTCTTACAGAACTATTCAGTTAGTTAGACCACCCAGACTGGCCCATGCTTTCTCCTCCACCACTGAGTCAGTCTTTAGTGGATATTAATTTTTAAATTAGCTTTCAAAATTTCTTAATATTTAAGCTATGAAAGCAACTACCAAGTGGTTGCAGCTTACAGACAAAAAAAAAGGTTCAGTTCTCTGTGAGTACCATGGCTTGCTGTGTCCAAGTCCTGAGGTGCAAAAGGTCTCTTAAAAGGCACCACTTTCAGTCACAAATTTATGATGCTCTTTTTACTTTTTAATTATATATATATTTTATTGAGAAAAGGAAAAAAAAAGTTTCCGCCTCCTCCCAGCCTCCCATTTCCCTCCCCCTTACTTTTTAATTTTTATGTGTGTGAGTGTTTTGACTGAACCTCTATCTGTGCACCACATGCATTCAGAGCCCGATGGGGATCAGAAGAGGGTGTTAGATCCCATGGAACCAGAGTTACAGATGACTGTGAGCTACCGTGTGGTATTGGGAACTGAATCTGGTACTCTAAAAGAGGAGCCAGTGTTCTTAACCCCTGAGCCATCTATCTCTCTAGCTCCTTAAGTATTCTTTTTCAACATAAACCATTCATCACTGCTATGCCCGACTAAAACCTTCTAGTAGCTACTCAAAGCACAGAAGAACATACAAACTTCTTAGCCTCCAGGTTCCACCAGCCTTTTGTCCACTCTGCCTCTTCCTAGGTCACTTGCTCCCTCATTCCTGTGGGCTCCAGCACGTACTCCAGGCCTTGCTGATACTCACCCCAGGCACCACTGCTTCCTCAGCCTGCTACACTCTTCCCAAATCTCAGTATGCCTACCCTTCCTTCTGCTAGGTTCCATTTTGCTGTCTTCAACTCCAAGAAATCTCCCTTGGCTTGACCAGCTCCAAAGGTAATGCATCCAGCCCCCAAGCATGCATCCATGTTTTATTCACAGTCCTGAATTGAGATGTCAAAGTGTCTTGTGAGGCCCAGTGCTCAAAACAACTTCTACAGAGCATCTGTTTTAAATGTGTGCTACATGACTAGATCAAGAATCAGGACCTTAGTGCCAGATTAGAAGTCTTTAGACTGGCTTACCACAAAACTTTTTGGGTACACAGGGCTTTGTATGGCATGGGATGAGTCAATCTTGCTGAGCATTAGACATGGTATCTTAAGAGAGAATAGCAGGACAGAGGCAGCGTTTTAGATGCTGTATTGTGAGAACAGGTTTAGCAGCTGGGTCTCTAAGTGTGTGTCTAGATCATAATAAAAGTTGCATCTTTCCTTGAGGTCCAGCAGTGCAACTACGACGTGAAGATGATTGGTATAATAAAAATCTGAATGGCCAATAGCTAGGCAGGAGGTATAGGTGGGACTTCCAGGCAGAGAGACAGTGGGGGAGGAGAAATCTCGAGAAATCATGAGCTCACCAGAAGACCTGGAGAAAGTTGGAAGTGCTATACTAAGAGGTAACTAAGTCATGTAGCAAAATGTAAATAAAAAAATATGGGTTAAGTTATAAGAGCTAGTTGGGGAAAAGCCTAAGCTAAGGCCAAGCTTTTATAACTAATAAAAAGTTTCTGAGTCGAGCCGGGCGGTGGTGGCACATGCCGCAGGGCGGTGATGCATGCCTTTAATCCCAGCACTTGGGAGGCAGAGGCAGGCGGATCTCTGTGAGTTCGAGGCCAGCTTGGTCTACAAGAGCTAGTTCCAGGTCAGGCTCCAAAGCGACAGAGAAACCCTGTTTTGAAAAACAAAAAAAAAAAAAAAGTTTCTGAGTCACTATTTGTGGGCTGGCGGTCCAAAGACAGTCCGACAAGAAAGCCTGCTACATTTGGGACACTTAATCCAGGATCAGGACTTCAATGCCAACATCAGCTATGCAACAAGTTTGAGGCCAGCCTGGGTTCTATGAGACCTTGTTCCAAAAACCAAGAAAAATAAAAACATAAAACAAAACCTCACCATAAAATATCAGCTAGACCTCAAGAATAACTCTGACCCATTTGAACATAAGTGAAGCTGAATATGATTCTTTCTTTCTTTCTTGATTTGTTTACTTTTATTTTATATGCAGTGGTGTTTTGCCTGCAGGTACCTCTGCGTGAGAATGTATTTTGGAGTTAGTGTTGAGCTGCATGTGGACGCTGGGAAAGTCCAGTTCTTTCTTTTTTGATTTATTTACTTTTAAATCATTTCTGATAAAGGCTGAAAGTAGAAACAAAGTCCAACCCTAGCTGGTCACAAGCAGCCAAACAACTTAGGACTCTATGACCAGGGACTTTCCGACAGGCTAACAGAATTAAAAAAGCATGGTCTAAAGATGAAGCTTGGTCTGTAGGGCTGCTTGCCTCGCATGCAGGGCTTCATTAGGGCAGCAACCTTTCAGCTGTCACTTGGCAACATCATGGAGAATAGGAAGAAACAGATGCAGCGAGTACAGAGGAACCATCTAGGACAGACTAAGGGAACACGGGAAGGTGTGTGAACTTGGGATGAGGAAGAGCAACAGCGGATGGCGATGAGGAACAAAGGAGAGTGGAATGGAAAGACCTTATAAAATCAGAGCTTGAGCAACTGGATGTCGAGTAGAGGAGTCAAGGAAAATACCAGGATTCTCAGAATAAGAAGCCCAAGCAGTAATGAAAGCAAGCCTTTAAAGGCATTAGGGGCAGTAAATTCCAACCTAGACCTGTTCCAGTGGTAAAAGGACAGTGGTATCTGCAAGAAGTCAATCATGCCCACGTGGAGCTCCATGAGAGGTGGGGCTACACAGACCAAAGGATTGGCCTCAGCCATCCCAGCTTTTGGTGCTTAAGAAAGACTGTAGTGATCAGTGATCGGTTGTCTGCTCATTTAGAGTTGTGTTCCCTCATGTACCAGCAGTAAGCAACAAGTGCAGGACAACACACAACTGGCATTAATTCATGACATGGAGGTAGTAGGATCAGGGACTCAATGCGAGCCTGATCTATATAGGGAGTTTGAGCTAGGCCACACAAAACACTGAATGAATGAATGAATGAATGAATGAATGAGTGATAAATAAATGTATGATGAGCAGAACTTCTATCTCAGAAACAGTTTGCTCAGGATGTGTGCTTTATCAGCGAGCAATCAAGGGGAAGCATCAGAACCACACACAAGTGGCTTCAAGTCATCCTGACTGTACTGGAGCCACAGGGAGGCTGCCTGTTCACATCCAAACACAAGACGATATTGACTGAGGGCCACTGATGTCTCAGTACAAGGCCTGGCAATCCTCTCCCGAGATTAACCACAACTTCATCTTCTTCTGGGTATTACTCCTGCACTAGCAGCAAGAATTTAACATGAAAAACCCAGGCTGGTCTCAAATTTTTACCTTGAACCCAGTTCCTAAAGAACCCAGGTTCTCTGAGAAACACAGCAACATAAGCAGCTGAAATCTATAGCAATGGTCAAGGACTACATACCGACAAATACATAATTTTTCTCGTAGAATGAAAGCCAATTGTGAAGTATCAGTATCTCAGAGGAGGACAAGCCAGTGACATCATCCACTAGGCCAGCTTCAGAATAGTCTCCTGTCACAAAGGCTCTGGATGCATCCCGGCCTTTAGGAAAGAAGTTGCCAAAGATTCAGTTAAAAATCACAATTATTTTACCAAGTAAAACTTCCATTTTTTTGTTTTGTTTTTCAAGACAGGGTTTCTTTGTATAACCCTGGCTGTCCAGGAACTCACTCTATAGACAAGGTTGGCTTTGCACTCAGAGATCCGACTGACTCCACCTCTCAAGTGCTGGGATTAAAGGTATGCCACCACCATCCTGCAAAACTTCCATTTTCTTAAAAAGCATGTACTAACAACCCCTAGTCTTCACTCCCAGGGACTCCTGGACCAGGGACATGAATTTTTGGCAACTGTTATCCACTTGTTTTGCTTGTTTTTTTTTTTTTTTAAAATTTTACTTATTTATTTATTATGTATACAATATTCTGTCTGAGTGTATACCTGCAGGCTAGAAGAGGGCACCAGACCTCATTACAGATGGTTGTGAGCCACCATGTGGTTGCTGGGAATTGAACTCAGGACCTTTGGAAGAGCAGGCAATGCCCTTAACCTCTGAGCCATCTCTCTAGCCCTGTTTGTTTGTTTTTGAGACAGGGTCTTATTATGTAATTTGGTTTGGTCTAGAGCTTGATATGGAGACCAGGCTGGCCTGATCTCACAGAGCTCTGCCTGCCTTCCAAGTTCTGGGAATAAAAGTGTACACCACTACATCTGGCCCATCTCAAAATGATGACTTCTGGCTTCCATGATACTCCACACCTGGTTTTCCCGGCACTTCACTGTCTGTTTAGCTATAGGGATCAATTATTATCTGCACCTTCTCACATGACCATTTTATCTTATCTACCTGTGTGGTTTCAGATCTCCATCTAAACTATACATTTAGCCCAGGCGTTTCCTAAGCACTAAACATGCATATCCAACTTCTACTCAATGTCACTTAGCTGTCTCACAGCCATCACAAGTTCCAAAAGCCTATCTCGAGATATTGGTCATCAGCTCCAGGAAATGGTCATTTAATCTTATCTAGTGTTCCTTATCAACCAGTTGCCCCATCTATAAATGCAGGCTTGATATCTCTTTTATCCCTCACATCTAATTATTGCCAGAGCTTATTCTTAATAAATAGTTGCTGTATTCATACACTGTTGCTACCTGCTACCAAACAATCCCAGTCTACTACCGTCTCTCAGGCGAACTACCACCGAGGTCCTAGTGGGACCACATTTCATCCTTCCAAACTATTCTCCAGGTAACATTCAGACTAGTATTTATTATTATAAACTTTGTGTGTGTGCCACATGTGTATGCATATCTATGTGTCTGTGCGTAAATGTGTAAGGGGGCCTGAAGAGGGCACTGGTCTCTTGAAGTTGAAGCAGCAGGCAGTTGTGAGTCATCCAACATTGGTGTTAAGATCTGAATTCAGGTGCTCTGGAAAAACAGCAAGCACTCTTAATCGATGAGTCTATCTCTAGCAACAGACTGTTTTAGTGATTTTGTTTTTTGAGACAGGTCTTACTATGTAGCTCTAGCTGCTCTGTACTTGCTACAAAGATCAGGCTGGCCTAGAACTCAGACACTGGCCTATCTGTCTCAGTACTGAGATGTGTGTCATTATGCCCAGCTCCCTAGACTGATATTTTGTTTTTTGGTTTTTCAAGACAGGGTTTCTCTGTGTAGCCCTGGTTGTCCTGGAACTTGCTCTGTAGACCAGAGTGGCTTTGAACTCAGAGATCTGCTTGTCTCTGCCACCCAAGTGCCAGGATTAAAGGCATATGCCACCTCATCTGGCTCTAAACAAAGAATACTTGTCGCTGGACAGTGGAGACACATGCCTGTAATCCCAGTACTCAGGAGGTAGATGGGGGAAAATCTCTGTGAGTTTGAGGCCAGCCTAGTCTACAGAGCAAGTTCCCGGACAGCCAGGGCTACACAGAGAAACCCTGTCTTGAAAAACAAAAGAAAATAACAACAAAAAGAAAAAGAAAGAAAAATCACCAAGTCATTTTCTGCCAAAATCCTCAGTGCCTCCCTTGGCCTTATGAGAATATCCAAAATCCTTAACTCAGTAGCATTTGCCACTAACCTCATCTAGTTACTTTGTCCATCGCTCATTGCACTGTCTTCCTCTCTTTCCTGCTCTCTGACTAGGTTAGAGGCTCTGGTAAAATTTACTTTTTCCTTTAAACACAAATTACAAATCAGGGCTTTAGTAAGAGATGGTTCAGCCAATAAAAGTCCTTGCTTTGGAAATGTGCGGACCTGAGTTTGGATTCCTGGCGCCCAGGCAGAAATCAGGTCACAGCAGTGCATGCTTGTCATCTCGGCACTGGAGGCCGGAGGAGGCGACAGCACTGGAGGCCGGAGGAGGCGACAGCACTTTAACCCCTAGGATGGCTACAATAAAGACATAGGAGTCAGGACTGCTGTGCATTCAGTCACAGCGTGGGCTACATAATGAGACTTCATCTAAAAATGGAGTAGGGGAGAAACTGGGCACATGTTTTAGCAATAGAATTCTTGTTTAGCATGTATGGCACCTAATATTAGAAAACAAAACGAAGCTTTTAACAAGTTTTGGCATGGATGTGTGGGGAAGCTGAAACTCAAATGCATTCCTTGTGGGACTATACAGTGGTGCAGAGACATTAAAGGGAATTTGGCAGTTTCCCTAAAGTTAGCAATCACCATGTGAGACAGCAAATCCACAGCTAGATACATACTAAGGAAACTGACAACATATTCGCCAACGTTAATACGGGAGATCTCTATAAAGGTGAAAACGGGGCCAGCAAGATGGCCAAGTGGATACAAATGCTGGTTGTCCAAGTCTGACAACTGGAGTCTAACCACTGGAACAGAGGTATAAAAGCCAAATGCAGTGGTGTGCATCTGTAATCCCTACACTCCCACAGCAAGGGCAGAGATAGAGGCGGGCCAGTCGGTCTCAAATACACAGCTAGGGAGAAACAAGAACAAGGCGGTAACTGAGTCCAGATTTTCTCCTGAACTTCGTATGTCCAAGCTGTGGCGCACACACACACTGTAAGCATACACACTGACCAAATAAAATTCTTAAAGTGGAAATAACTCAAATCTATCAAATGCAGTATTTAAACATGCAATTGTTATTTGGTCATAAAAAAGAATGAGCGAGCACTCAGTGTGGTGGCAAAAGCCTTTAATCTTTGCGAGTTCCAGACCAACCAGGGCAATGTAGTAAGACCCAATCCTAAAAAAAAATAAAATAAAATAAAAAATAAAAAATGGATTGGCCATATGATGATAAACTACAGATGAACCTTAAAATCTCTAAGCCAAGTAAAAGCCAGACTAAAAAAGAACATGTGTCAGGTGTGGGATTCTACTTACAGAAGGGCAAATCAGTAGGAGCAGAATGTATGCAGGAAGTGCCAGGGGCTGTGGGGAGGTAGAGAAGGGAGAAGGGTTGCTGATGGGCAGTTTCCTTTGAGGAAGAGCAAAATGTTCTGAAATTAGATGGTGATGTTATACTTGTACACTTTAAAATAAGTTTCTATGATAATTATACCTCAAAAAAAAATACTGACTGCATAAGTGAACACGTCTGCTTTCCTAATAGACTGTGTGACAGTCAGAGACATCTTGGATTCTTCAGCACCTGGCCAAGGTAGGACCCATGGTAGCAGTCAACAAATGGAAGTCAAATACTGCATACACAGGGCTCAACAGATACTAGTACATACTGGATATGGATCACCCCAGAGGTGGAAGTGTTATGCCAACACTTGCGCATACATCCGCGACAGCGGTGTCCGATGGAGGTAGGCTAGAGTCCGATCGTGCACTCAAATGGCAAGATTCCAGACCAGCTTTGCTTCTACCTCTCTCTGACCCTGGGTAGGTCCCTTGCTCTTCTGGGCTGTCTGACATCTAGAGAAGGCACTGAGTGATCTGTAATGAAATGCAGCTTCCTAATTCTCCTAAACGATCAGTGGCCAGCTTGAAATTTCTATCAGCCCAGTCACCAGCCTTAGACTTGCCCTGCATTTTACTTCCCCAAACAAAGTGAGAGGCAGTTTCTTTGGCTAGAAAAGCAACATCTTTAAAATTACTAGGCGCTGGAGAGCTGGCTCGGCGGTGAAGGGCAGCTGCTGCTCCCCCAGATGGCCCAGGCTCCCGGCACCCTTAATGCACATCACAACCATCCACACCTCCAGGTCCAGGGGATTCGAAAGCCTCTTCTGGCCTCCCTGGGCACCGGGCACACAGGTGGCTCAGTGATGTACAAGCAGGTAAAACACACACACATACACACAATTTTAAGGCAAATTTAAACATTAGGCTGGAAGTTCTACCCATATCTTCTAAGGACTTTAGTCAAATGACATTTTTCAGTCCCTTCAGTTGTTAAAAGGAGGGAAGGAGGGATGACAACAGAATGAAATTAATTTGATAAATGTTCTTAGGACTAACATATGCAATTTTATTCTAAGTTTTGTTTCGTCTTGTTTTTGAGCCAGCCTGGCCACAAATACCTGGCTCAGCGAATCTTCCTAGCTCAGGGAGTCTTCCTGTCTCAGCCACTCCAATAGCCAGGACCACAAAATACCACCACTTCTGGCTTACTGTAGGTATTAAAAAGACTGTAAGGGTTACTTGCTTTCCTGTGCTCTAACTTCACCCCCCACCCCCTTCATTATCTTTTAAGAAAAGCAGACAAGTGCATCGACTAGAACCAAAAACGACTCAAATACTGTTTGTCATTCATTTTAGGGGAGACGGGGTGGGCGAAACAAAGGTTATTATTTCGGATCACTCTAAAGTGACTGAAAGCACGGGAGCTCTACAGCCCAGGTAGACTTCTGAATGTACCCAGTAACTAACGAGAGACATCTTTCTCTAAATCAGTCACACAAAGCGTGCGGGTATGTAACTAGCCGAGCCGCAAACCAGTACCGTGCAGCCGTGTCCTTGCCGCCGCAGCCGTCTGAGGAATGTGGAGTGCCCGGGCGCGGATGAATAAACTAATGGATAAATGCAGGGCGTTTGCTCAGGAGGAAGAGGTGGGAGAGCCTCGCTGATACCTGCGAAGCCGCTATAGTGCGCCCCAGGTTCGTAGTGCCTCCGGCCTGAGGACACGTCGTAGACGCGGCCGAGCAACGCCAAGTACAGACCCGGGTCCCCTGGGCCGCCGCGATAGCGGGCTAGCTCCTCGGGTACGAAGAGGCGAAGGCCAGAGGGGGGAACCCTCTGGACCCCACCAGTCCATCAACCACACGGCCATGACCGCCGCCGCCGCCGCGACCAGGCTCAGCACCACGCCAAACCCACATAGCCTGAGCATCTACCCGGCAGCACACAAGCAGTCACTTCCGAAGTGGCCACCTCTTTAACCACAACTAAGATGGCGGAGACGCCGACCGTGACGTCACAGCGCGACGCTCGATAAGCTTCAGAGTAAAGATCACTCTTCGACTCCGACCCTTTCTCGTCCTTTTCCAGCATAGTTTGAGAAGCTGAACCGTGGAGGAGAAAGTGGAACTACACTGAAAGACTATCTTGGCGTACAAGTTATCCGCCCTCAACAAAAATGGCGGCAAAGGAGGCTAGACGTTGACTAATCCATAGCAGGCGTGCTCTTAGGCCTCACCTAGCTGTCGTGAGATGGTAGAATCCGCTTGACGTCTCCGTTGCGACATCAGGCCTCGCTCGACGGCCAGGAAGCCGGAAGTCGCTGCCGCCGCCGTCGTCCCCACCCCGTCCCCGCCCGCCTGGAGCTGTCGGAGGTTGACAGGTCGTGGCTGGGAGGCGGCGGCGGCGGCACCTCCGAGCACCCAAGACGGAGGCCCCATGGGGAACGCTCCGAGTAACAGCAGCGAAGACGAAGCGGCGGCCGCCGGGGCTGAGGGCTGGAGCCCACATCAGGACTGGGCTGCCGACTCCGGCACGACCCCCGGTCCCGGCCCTGCGGCCGCGGCGCTGCCGCCTGCTGCTGCTCTGCTGGAGCCCGCCCGGCTGCGAGAGGCTGCGGCTGCGTTGCGGCCCGCACCTCCCTGCGAATCCCTGGTGTCGAGGCACCACGGCGCGCTATTGCGCTGGCTGGAAGAGCGGCTGGGCCGCGGTGAAGAATCTGTCACCCTGGAGCAGTTCCGGGAGTTGCTGGAGGCTCGCGGCGCTGGCTGTTCCGGCGAGCAGTTTGAGGAGGTCAGGGTGGGCTGGCGAATGCTGGCTTGGGGGCTGGGTGGTCGCCGATAAGGTCGTGAAGAGGTGGGCGGTTGCTTTGCGGAGGCCAGCCAGGAAGTCACTGGGTCCTCAGGTTCTTAGAATGGAAGCATGGGGTTACCCGAACCCGTTCGGAGTGCATCACTCTGGACTTTTGCTACGTCTCTCACCTTTACTAGAGGTGTGGAAAGTCCAGGCTACGTTGGCTTTGCTCCAAAAAGAGGAACGAGCAGAAATGTCTCTGCATGTGGTAGGCCGACGTTTGTGCCGTTGACAGACAGACAGGCTTAGTTGCTTGCTGGAGGTTATCAGGTTATAAGACAATTATGAGAAAGGATGTGCAAAGATCAAGGGAGTGGCCGTAAAAACCATTTCGTTGTACTGGTCTGTACAGATCTTTCGGAGAACGATCTGAGTCAATGTGGAAGGAGGGTAACGATACACTGAAAAGACTCCACGAGCCATCCTCGTCTATAAAGTGCTCCTTTCTTCAAAGTACACACTTGATTTTAGATCGTTGAAGAACTTCTTCCAGACTCATTTAAACCCTTGTGAGACTTAAAGTTGACAGGGAAGCATGTTTCTTGTACTTGTGCAGTTTCTCCCCATATCTGTACTGAACACTTCGGTTTAGGATTTGGAAAAAACTGACCCAGACTTACCCTGTAAATCATTTCATTGGCAAAGTTGAGAACATCATACAAACCTCTTTTTTTCCCCTTATGTCCCTATTACCCTGTTCCCTGAAGCCTTATTAAGTCCACAATGTTAGGACAAAAAGGTGTTTAAGTGAGTAAACCATGTAAAATTGTCAGTCATTGAATGGTTAGTTCGTAGAGCAAGAAACCAACCATCACTTGTAGCATCTTTATAAAATTCTGTTTTCCCTAAAACAGAGACTTTTGAAATATTTCAAGGATGTTGCCTACAAATGATGAAAATATTTACATAATATATTTTGTAAGTTTTCCTCTAAAAACTGTCTTTAATGCGTTCTAGCTCTCAAAATATGGTGGCACAAACCTGTAATACCAGAATTTGAAAGGTAGTGGCAGGAGGATCAAATCAAGGTCATCTTTGGCTACAAAGTCAGTTTGGGTACAGCCTGGGCTACATAGAGTAGCACTGTTTCAAAAGTGTAGAACATGTATGCATTCATATTACATACACACATACAGTCAGTTAATGAAAGGTCTCCATTAAAATAAAATTCCCAAGCTGTTCATGGTAAGCACACATACATGATTCTAGCACTCGAGAGGCTGAGGTAGGCAAGTAAAAAAAAATCCTAGAATATTCATAATATTTTCACTCTAGTACACATCTTTTATGAGAATATGAAGCCTTGGTAGAAAGATCTATGTAGATTTGATCAAGAATTTTTTAAGGTTTTTTTTTTTAAGGCAAATGAAGAGAAACAGCTTTTATACTGTGAGAATGTCTGATTGAGCAGAACTGTCCATGAGGTTTATAGAGATCATGTAATAGAAGGCCAGGAAACCACAGAGCTACCCTAGAAGAATCCCTCAAGGGTTGTAATCAGCATTATTCTTTTTTTCAGGGCCTAACTGAACACCTGCCCTCTAGCTGATGGTTTTAGTATAGTAGAACAGTTAGATACTAATTTACCATTAAAGGTGTGGACACTGTCCACCAAGAGAAAGCATAAAGAATAAATAGGAAGTGTATTTAACTCATCTCACATCCCAAGTTGGAGGGTCCTAACAAAGGTCACATTTCAGGGGAGATTTGAAAGTGCAAGAAGTCAAGGAGCAGGAAGAGGGAGCAGTGCTTGCAGGCCAAGAAGTAATTACACCTTGGGATGTCTACTAAATGGAGAATCTAGTAGTACTGTGTGATCTGTTAGGCTAGAAAAAGCTGCTACTCTCCCAGAGCACTGAAACATTTGCTGCCTTGTAACCAGCTCCAGGGGACCCAACACCCACTTCTGGCCTCCAAGGTTACCTCCACACAGGTACGCGTGTGCGTACACACACACACACACACACACACACACACAAATAAATAACAAATCTTTTTTAAAAACCCAGAGACACCTAATGTATCAGTTTAAATTATTATTTTATGTGTATGAGTGTTTTGACTGCATGTATGTCAATACCCCAGTGCCTGGTGACAGCAGAGGCCAGAAGAGGTTATCAAAATCTCCTGGAACTGGAGTTATGGGGGTTTGTGAGCTGTCTTGTGGGTGCTAGGAATCGAACCTGATTCCTCTGAAAGAGTACTCAGTGCTCTTAACTGTGGAGCCATCCTTCCAGCTCTCTGTATTGGTAGTTTAAACAAAAATGTTTTGCTTTGATTTTGAGTAGGGTCTCATTATAGCCACTACTGGCCTAGAACTCACTGTGTAAGCCAAAGTTGCTTTGAACTCATTTTAATCCTCCTTCTTCAATTTCTTGAATTCTGAGACTACTGGTGTGCAATACTGCACCCACCCAGAAAAATTTTTTTTTCATGACAGGGTTTCTCTGTGTTGCTTTAGAGCCTGTCCTGGAACTAGGAAACTGCTTTCTTATGTAAAAGTTCAGGTAGGCAATCAAGGCTGATGTGGTATTTCAAAATTACTAGGGACCTGGCTGTGTCCTTCTTGTACTGCACACCCCGTAAGCACCTTTCGTTTAGTGACTTCGTTTATTTCTTCCCTTACTTTCCCAACAAGAAGGAAGGTGAGAAGGGAAGGGCATGACCTTGCTGTTCTCTTAGGTATTTCCCACAGGCTCAAAATTAGTGCAGTGGCCACACTTGTAAGAAAAGCTAGGAAAGATCATTTCATGGCCCTATATTTTGCTAAATTTGAGGTTTTGTTTCTGAGGAAAGAACAAAGGGGATGCTAATTTTGGCTAGATCATAGATGCAGAAGAATGGATGAGGATGATGGAGAGGGACCAAGAATTTGAGTCCTCAGCATCCTAGCAAGGAGTTTGGACACTGGAGTTTTGTTATTGTTTGTTTGTAGTCCTGGCTGTCTTGAACGCATAGAGATCTGACTGCTTCTGCCTCCCAAGTGCTGGGATCAAAGGCATGTACCACCATGTAGGGCTGGTTATGTCTTCTTATTAAAGTCATAATTGAGGTGGTGGTGGTGCACACCTTTAATCCCAGCACTTGGGAGGCAGAGGCAAGTGGATCTCTATGAGTTCGAGGCCAGCCTGGACTACAGAGTGAATTCCAGGACAGGCTCCAAAGCTACACANAGAGAGAGAGAGAGAGAGAGAGAGAGAGAGAGAGAGAGAGAGAGAGAGAGAGAGAGAGAGAGAGAGTCATAATCCTGTTACATAGGTGACAGAAATTAACTTTAAGGAATCCTCAGCCCAACACCAAGAACTGATAATTTATAAAATATTGGATATTGCTATTTTATGTGTGTAAAAATCCTTGTGATAATCTAGAGCTGTGTCACAGGCTCCTAAGATTACACACACCAAAGTCACAAAGGGTATGCTTGAAAGTCACATTTTCCCTTCCTACCATATCTCACCTCCTCATTTGTAGCACGTTCAGATACACGGTGTCTGATGACTGACACCAGTCAACTCTGTGAGGCAGATGGATGACAACAGCCCCCAAACTGAGTAGGAAAGTGATGACCAAACTGAGAACTCGGCAAGGTCCTCTTTGACCCAGTGTACAGCTTCAGGTGGGCACACAGGGGCCCAGTCAGTTCAGTTCAGTGGGATTACAGATGTTACAGCCAAGTCACCCTCCAAGAGCGTATCTCAAAAAAGGTGATGTTAGAATTAGTCTCAGCACTAACTCTCAAGTGTGGGTCTTCTCACCCCAGAACTATTGTCCTTTCCTTTGTAAGGATCTTGTTCTCTGTTACTAATCTCTCAACCTCAAGGATAAGTAAATAAATTCCTTAAGTTTCCCTTCATTCTATAGAAAGCCGGGCTGTTAAAATCTCAGGAGCACAAAACAAGCAAACACCCCATGAAGTCTTTTTCTTGAAGCCTATATACCATTTTCAGATTTGAGAGGGAGGAGTTTTGATTTGGGTTGATAACCAAAATCTGGTACCTTGTCTTCTGCCCCACTGGTTAACTGTAGAAAGCATTTGTATCTCATAGTGAACTAACAGAGCCAAAGTTTAAAAACTGTATGGTGGCAATCTCATGGTGGGTATCCTTTTATCCTGTCTATAAGTAAGGCATAATTATATTAGAGAAAGTTAATATTAGCCATGTGGTTGATTCTGTGCTTTTAAAACAATCTTGGCTTTAGACCTGAGGAAGTATATTTGTGTGTAGACTTAGGCATTTAATTCTGTATTTTACACCAAAGTTTTGAAAGATGTATTGTGACATTTAATATGTTTCAAGGTTTTATGAAATAATAATAATAATGAATATATTTGTAGTAGCAATTAAGATTACAAGTTATTTTCCTTCATTTCTTTTTACCAGCACAGGTTACCATGGGTGCACAGTTCATCCTTATACTGTAGAAATCTCCAAGTACAGCTCATTTGTTCCTTGGACTTTAACTAGTTTTGCTGCACATGCCTACCACTTGTCTTTCTTCATTGCAGTGACCTTAGTGCTTGAGCTGGTGTCATAAAAATGGTCTTAGAGTTGGACCATGGACCAAAGTCTTCGTGATGATTATCATTTTATAATACAACACACCTTTTCTCTTACTGGGTGTGGTCCAGGCAAAGGACTCTTGGATTTGTTTGAAAAAAAGCAGTATCTAATTATCTAATAGTCACCTTTGTAGAAGGAAGAGAGAAAGGATAAGGGGGAGGGAGACGGAGGAATAAAATTCTTATTTGACATCAGAGGTTAGCTATTTCTGCTCTTAACATAAGCACTCTTTTAGCAAGTAACATAGACTTTAGGGCAGGACAAAGTGCTCAGTACAGGCTGGTGATACAGAAGACGTGTTTGTTTGTTTGGTTTTAAAAACAGGATCTCACTATGTAGCTCTGGCTGATCCAGAACTCGATATATAGACCAGGCTGGCTTTAAACTCATAGAGATTTACTTTCCTCTGCTTCCCCATGTCCTAGGATTAAAGGCTTGTGTTACCATGTGTAGCAGATAACTTTGAGGTGAGAATTTAAGATGACTGGTTCTCATTTTTATTAATTTACCATGTTGTAAAATTCTGGAGGGCCATTTTGACTGTATTTTTGTTGTTGTTGTTTTGTTTTGTTTTTGAGACAGTGGAGCCCAGGTCAAACTTTAAACAATCCTCCTGTCTTAATCTCTTGAGTACTAGCTGCCATGTCTGGCTTTGGGAGGGCTGTTTTGATTCACTTCTGTTTGTGGTTCTGGCACGTAGCTAGTGCCTTGTAACTGTTCACCTGTGGCCCCAGTGTGCTTGAGGAAGCTAAGGCACAGTCTTCACACGGCAACTTTGTGTTTCATACTTGGCCTGTGACCTTTCATTAACTAGTTGTTTTTTGCCATTGGAGGGAACAGTAAAATATAGTTTCAGTGAAAACTGAAAACAGTCACTGTTGGGTTTAGGAGAAATCTGGAGAAGAGGTTCTAATGCCCACTTTGGTATTATCATGCCAAAGCATTGGTTGACTGGCTTAGAATGACTTTGAGCCTAAAATCTATGTGCACCCCTACACCCGATGTTTGTATGCACCATAAAGTTGTAGCCCCTGTTCAGCACCCTCAGCTCCTCATTGCCCAGGAACTAGGTGTATGCTCTTCTGAATGGGCGGGAACCCACAGGTCAACCTGTTTCCTTTCCTGACCTCATCTGTATTTTCCCACTGCCCAAGGCAGGGGTTCTCAACCTGTGGGTCGTGACCCCTTTAACAAACCTCTCTCTCCAAAAATATATTATAATTAATAACAGTAGCAAAGGTATGGTTATGAAGTAGCAATGAAAATAATTTTATGCTTAGGGATCATCACAACATGAGGAACTAGTTGTATTAAAGCGTCACAGCTTTGGGAAGGTGCTGTGCTCCTAGCTGGTGGGACAGCTGTTTTGTCCTGTACTAGCCTAGCTCTTTCAGGTTTCCCATCTTGGCATCATCGCGTGGTTAGCTCCAAACCTTCCAGGGCAGGATTCAGATAGCTCTTTGCTCTCTTCCAAGCCCTGTCCACTTTCAAGTCTACAGAGCAGTACTCAACAGTAGCATGAAATCTGAGAATGCCTCACCAAACCTAAGACATGAGAGTTGAAAGGAATTTGCTTGGCAGAAGAAGAAAGGGATATTCTAGTTAGGGCACAGCATGTGCAAATATATTGAATTGAAAGAGCTTTGGCACATGGGCAAGAGAGGGGAGTCTAAGCTGACTCTCAGTGCAATCTGCTAATGGCTTAACAAGTCTGTGCTTTATGAGACAGCATATTCTGCTGCTCTATTTAGGCTAAGCAGGAAGTGAGCCTGGAGCCAGCCTGCTTCTGGTAAAGCCAAGGGTCACTGTTGTCTAGGCAGGTGACTTTTAGTTTAGTTTAGTTAATTTGTGAACCAGATCCTCACTGTATAGACCTGGCTGGCCTGGAATGTGTTAGTTTGGCCACATTGGCCTCTAACTCCTGGAAATCTGTCTGCCTCTGCTTCCCAAGTGCTGGGATTAAAGATGTATGTATCCATCCTGACATCTTGCCAGGTGATCTTTATCACCTCACTGGACCGACCACTCAGTGTCTCTGCCTCTTCACTGGTTAAATAAGCAGAATAATGGTATCTGCCTTATGTGATGGTGTGGTCATTAAGGTAGTTCGTTAAAGAGCCTGGAAGAGTACCTAGAGTGCTAAGCACTCAGACAGGTAATGGGTAATGTTATTTTTCATGTGGGTGTTTTCTCCAGCAGCTGTGCAACAGCCACTTAAATACTTTGTTTAGACAAGGAATGTGAGATCGTCTTACAGATGAGCAAGCTGAGGCCTTCAGTGTTGTTGTTTTAAAGTTTGTTTTCTTTGACTCTTTGCTCTTTTGGGGGCCTGCCACCCAGCTCCCACATAAGTCACACACGGAGGCTTATTATTACTTCTGAATGCCCAGCCTTATTTCTAGCCAGCTTTTCTTAGCTTAAATTATCTCATCTACCATTTGCCTCTGGGCTTTTTCCTTTTCTTACTTCTGTATATCTCACTTTCACTCTTACTTCATGGCTGGCTGGGTGACTGGCCCCTAGCGTCCTTCTCTTACTCTCTCTCCTAGATCTTGCTCTTTTTCTCCTATTAGTCAGTCTGTCAGCCTCACCTATCCTTTCTCTTGCCTTGCTATTGGCTGTTCAGCTCTTTATTAGACCAATCCGGTGTTTTAGACAGACAAACTAACACAGCTTCACAGCAGAGTTAAATGCAACATAAAAGAATGCAACACATCTTTGCATCACTAAATATAAACATTGTTTATGTTCCACAGCATAAACAAATGTAACACGTCTTAAAATAATATTCTACCACACTTCAGTGGGTAGGTAACCTGCCTGGTCCTCCAGTGGCAGGCCTGAGACCAGATCCAGACTTTTAAATGCTCTATGGGGGTTATCTGTGGAGGGTGTCATGGAAGAGAAAGGAGAGTGAGAGGTATCACTGAGTCAGCTCAGACTCCCCTCATGTGCCTATTAGGCACGATGCTAAACCCTAACCCTAACTTCATGTTCGAGCCAGTGCAGTGTTGTCTGCTGGTCTAAGCCCATGTTCTGGTGTTTGATTATTTCAGCATCAGTGTTCATGTGTGCAGTATTTGTTTGTTGTTTGTTTTGTTTTGCAGTGATGGAGGTTAAACCAAGGGCATGCTGTTCAAGCACTGTACCACTGAACTTTATCTCTGACCTTACAATGTGTCTAGACCACAGTAGCAGTTAAGGAGTTGAAAATGGATAAAGCTAAACACTTAAATCATGTTTTCTTTCTTAGTCTGGTTCTATTATACTTCTTACTGCTACTATTGTTTTATTTGCTTGAGACAGCTGGCCTTAACTTCCTGATCCTACCGATTCAGCCTTCAGACTGTAGGAATTATAGGCAGTGCCGCCATACGTGGCTTTGATTTTGTATACTCATTATCTCCTGCTTGTACTCGTCTCCCACATGAAGCCATCAAAGTGTCCCTCCCCTCCCCTGCATCCTGTGAATGGTTATCTTGTGACTACAAGCACATAGTAGGAATAGTATAAAGAGAGACCTCGGGGGACCAAGGAGATAGTTTAATTGGTAGAACACTTGTCTTCCATGCATGAGACCATGGGTTCAATTCTCAGAAAAAAAAAAAAAAAGACAATTCAGGGCTAAAGAGACTGCTCAGTGGTTAAGAGCAGTTCCCAGAACACATGGTAGGTCACTACTGTGCAAACTCCTGTTTCAGAGTACCTGGAACCCTCAGGCACAGACACATACACAGTGCACTTACATACCTAAAGACAACAGCCCTCATACACATAAAATATAAAATAAATTTCAAAAAGACAATTGCAGAGACTTTCCCAGGATGATGATGCACACCTTTAGTCCTAGCACTCCAGAGGCAGAGGTGGGTGGATCTCTGTGAGTCTGAGACCTACTTGGTCTGTATAGTTTCAGGCCAGCAAATGCTACATAATGAGGCAGTGATCTCAAAACAAACAAAAAAGAGACTTGAGTCAGGAAGAAAAGGTGTGGCAGACCAGATTGCCATCTTTCTGGAGATGAGTTTTGGCCTCATTTGATGGTTAGAGAGGCAAAGGGTAGGTGTAAGAAGACCCGAGTGAGTCGAGTCCTGAGTAAATGTGTGCTGTTGACATGGGTACAGTCATGTCAAGGATTCTAGTCTCAGATCCATTAGAAAATGACAAAGCCTCCCCGAGGATTGGCAAAGCCTTCCTCTAGTCCATGTGTGGATGCTGATAGCATGTGCAGAAAATGTGCACCATAGCTCACCTCCCCTCAGTGTTCATGGCATGAAGACTGCTCTCCTACAAAAGACTGCTCACCCCCTGCAGAGACTGCTCCTACTGAGATTATCCAAACCTGTCTTCTTGATTTTTCTGTGTATCATAAATCCTGCCTGCTTATTTATCTGTATGTAATAACCCTACCTTGTTCAGCTGTGTATAATAACTCCACTGAGCTTCCTGGATGCTGCAGTTTCATCAGAGAGCCCAGTCCACGGTGGGGGGGGGAGGGATGTGAAGGAGGGTAAGGAGGGAGACAGGTTTGTATGTGTGTCTTTTCTTAATTCCCTCACGACCCCAGTAAGGTCTGTCCCTGAGAACTTTCAAGGATGCAGCAGGCATGATTTCTCATATTTTGGAATACAGACTAGAACATTGAGTTTTGCTCTTTTCAAAGCAGTATTTTTCTTTTTCTTTTTTTTTTGGATTTTCGAGACAGGGTTTCTCTGTAGCTTTTTTGGTTCCTGTCCTGGAACTAGCTCTTCTAGACCAGGCTGGCCTCAAACTCACAGAGATCCACCTGCCTCTGCCTCCCGAGTGCTGGGATTAAAGGCGTGCTCCACCACCGCCCGGCTCAAAGCAGTATTTTTCATATTGCCCCTTCAGCATGTTAGAAATATACTTAGAGTCAAATCCTGTTTGTTTAAAAGAAAAACAGAGACTGGGTGGTGGTTGCGCATGTCTTTAATCCCAGCACTTGGGAGGCAGAGGCAGGCAGATTTTAGTGAGTTCGAGGTCAGCCTGGTCTACAAAGCAAGTTCCAAGACAGTCAGAGCTTGAAACCCTGTCTTGAAAAATGAGAGAGACAGAGAGAGAGAATGAGAATAGAATGGAATAGAAAAATCTCATAATACACCTATCCGTTGAAAGAAGGCATTACATTATTTCATGATTCTGTTTTGGTGTATCAGCCAATAAAACCTGATTAAACTACAAATTTCACTGGTAAGATATAGGGATACCAGAAGGGACAACCAGAATGGGAATGAGACTAAGGCCTTCCCAGATAAAGAACTGGCTGAATGGAGAGGGACACAGGGCTTAGAGGACCTGATCCCTGCTTTCTCTCATCTACAGGCCACTTTGGACATAAGTAGCAGGTGTGTTCTGAATGGCCTCCCCACAGTGTTTTCTATTGGCTATAGGAAAGAGACTGGCTTAGAGAACATTAGCTGCTTCTCACTGATATTTGTATGAGAAAGCACAGAACTTCAGAGTTCTAGAGAAGGGTCCAGATGGTATAAAGCATGTGCACCCCCTATCTCTCCCACTGAACTGCAGCCCAAGATATGCATTAGAACGAGCTTTGCAGTTTTTTCACCATGAGGGTTCTGTAGTCTTGGGGTGGTCAGCTCTGGTTTGCCCTTGGCACTCTCATAGCCTCAGTGCCCTTGTGATAGTTTAGCTACAGCAGTTCTCCTGTCTCTTCCTTCCTTCCTAGCCACACCAGTGAGTCTGCCATGCACGCTCTTTCTGCTTTTCTTTGGGATAGCTTTCCAACCCCCAGTTACCCTTAGAGCTCATAGAAGAGTTACTCTTAGTATTACCCTTTAATATCTTGTCCCTCCTGGCTCTGATCTCTGTGGTGTTGCTTGGCTCATGATTTAATGGTTGGTAGTGTGGGATGTTCAGGATACATAACCAGAATTCAAATCTCAGCCCATTACTTACCATTACTAACCATGTGGTCTTGAACAAAATACTGTCTTTGCTCCTCACACTGAAAAGATAGCATGACCAGTAGGATTATTGTGGCAAGTCTGTGTGAAGTGCTCAGATCTCTCCTGGTGTGTGGCAAAGACTCTGTGTACATGAGCTATTGTGGTAGTTCATACTGTCACTTCTTTTGTTTTGCTGATCATGTTATGACATTGCTGCTGTTAGTTTATAGATTTGTCTTTTTTTAAGTTCTGAGGGGTTTGGAGGGCAGGTCCTAACCTCTTCATCATCATATCCACAGCTCCAAGCACAGGGTCAGGCGTATGTAGTAGCTGTATGCGATAGCATTGAATGAGTGTCCATGGTGAGATACTGTAGGCCTGTAGAGCATGATGGGTGCTCAGGAGTGTGAACATTTTAAGGACACCTTCTGGGTGTTAGGAAATTAAGTATTAATTTAAAGAAGCTGTTAACAAAGCTGTTGTAATTTTTTCCTCAGCCCAAATGCCTTTTTGTTTTGTATAAAAATTCTTTATTATATTCATTACCTGTTGACAGATGAACAGAATTGTTAAAAATAGCAAAACGTCTCTATTTCTGGCTTTGCTTGGGTAGGTCTTTCACAGGGATGTGTGGTAGTAGTTGCGTGTGAAGTGGCGAGCTGTGCAACAGTGGTGCTGGTGCAAACCTGAGGTGTGAAGCGTGTGTGGGAATGGGACTTGGCTGCAGCTCAAGGTTTAGAGTGTGAGGCTCACTTACAGGGCTCACAGGCTTAGCATGGGCAACAGGACATGATGGAGGGCAGGGATGGAGCTAAGAGAAGTTTTAAGTATTTGACCCCCAAACTGCAATGAACCCCATTGCTTCCCTACTGAAGGGAAGGAGAATGGAGTTGTTTGAGTGACAGCTGAGTAACTTTGGACAAGTCTCTTGGCCTCTCTACAGGGTTCTAGAAAGAGGCAGTTTCTAGTATCATTACTGTTAAGGGAATTAATGATACTATGCATATAAAATACTTTCACAATACTTGGGACTTGGCAAGTCCTCAGAAATTAAAGTTTCCAAACCCTTATGTCATTCCCAATTGAATTACTGCTGCATTTACCTTGAACGTTGGAGCCATACAAGTATCATTTACTTAGTATGCCATAATATCAGAAAGTTAGAAAGTAGCTATTATCTGGTCCTGTTGTAGTCACACCTGGATGCTCAGGGTTCAGTACCACCTTCCTCCTCACTCCATGCCATTTTCCAGTCTACTCTACAACTCTCTAGAGATCAAGTCCTAGGCCTCTTCCAAGATGGAGGAAGAGAATCTGTATTTTTGTTTGTTTGTTTGTTTGTTTGTAATAAATGGGAACTTTTAAACATAGGAAGATGGAGACAGTAATGAACTGGTCCCTACATACCTTAACCAGTTTCAACAACTACCAACTCAAGGCAATTTTTTTTAAAGATTTATTTATTTATTATGTATACAACATTCTGCCTCCATGTATGCCCGCACGCCAGAGGAGGGTGCCAGATCTCATTACAGGTGGTTGTCAGCCACCATGTGGTTACTGGGAATTGAACTCAGGACCTCTGGAAGAGCAGCCAGTGCTCTTAACCACTGAGCCATCTCTCCAACCCCCTCAAGGCAAATTTTATTTGATCTAAACGCCACCAACTTTCTCTTGTCCAAATTATTTAAAAGAAAATGTTGACATATTTTATCTGTCATTGTACATTTTTTTAAAAAAGATTTATCTTATTTTATTAGTATGGTTGTTTTACATATATGTGCATGCAGTGCCTGAGGAGGCCAGAAGAGGGCATCAAATTCCCAGGACCCAGAGTTATAGATGGCTGTAAGCCACCATGTGGGTGCTGGGAATAGAACCAGTTCCTTTGCTAGAACAACCAGTGCTATTAACTGCTGAGCTATCTCTCCCAGCCCCTCATTGTAGATTTCTAAAAGATAAGAACTCAAAACAAAAACAACCCCAAAACTCCCATAATACTGCTACCATTCTTTCCACTTAGAAACAAACCAACAAAAAAACTCCAGCAATGCTTTAAGATGAATGTCAACCCTATAATTTCTGGTTGCTTTCTAAATGGGCTTTTCACCAGACACCTTCACTCTAGCAGGACCTATTTCTAGTTTTTTCAAGAATTCTGCAGTGTAGGGCTTGGGCCACTTCTCTGGCTCTGCCCTCTGCAGCACACAGATTGTAGGCTCAGGCCAGCTTAGTTCCACACGTGCTGTTGTCCTTGGTGGTCATCCCATGGTAATTTAGTGTCTGGGGTCTTTTACTGCAGCTGGACTGCACTTTCAGCAAAGCCTCTCCTGGGCCCCTTCAGGGACTTCAGCCCTGCCCTGCAGTGCCAACCAAGCCTCATGATCTCTTCATTCTTTGTGGCTTCAGAAAACCAGTACCACCTGGATAACTTTTTTTTAACATTTTTAAAATTTATTTTATTTATATATATGTAGATACACACACACTTTCTAGGAGACAGTGCCAGATCTCATTACACATGGTTGTGAGCCACCATGTGGTTGCTGTGAATTGAACTCAAGACCTCTGCAAGAGCAGCCAATGCTCTTAACCTCTGAGCCATCTTTCCAGCCCCACCTGGATAACTCTTAAACTACCAAGTTCAGCTGGCAGCGCAAGGCACAACCTTGGCTACCTCTTGGACACAACTTCTGTGTACTAACTCTGAGGAAACACTTCTCACCACCTAAATGATACTGCTCTCTTAATCATAGCTAATGTCTCAGCTCCAGCTAACCAACATCCATTGTCCTAGCAAAGCAAAGATTTCGCTTCAGGGCTTCTGGTGGCTTGTTAATTGCAGCTGATCCTTCAGGCCCAGCTAATCAGAACCACAAATTCTTAACTCAAAATCTGCAGTGGCCTGATAGAGGCTTTTGAGTGACCCGCAAATGCCCCTCTGGAACATCACTAGTCAGGCCCCATCCTCTGCTTTTGAGAGTCTCTGGTTTTAAAAGAGACATTTGGTTTTTTCAGAAGAGACTAAACTTTTAAAGTGCTTGAATTTGTAAGACTGTGAGACTTTTTAAATTTATAAAATGTTTTCTAATTATGATTTCAATATTAATGTATGATCTTGGGGATGAATAAGTAAGGAAAGATTGTGGCTTAACAGTGATGTGTCTTAAAAGTGATTTGTATAAGTTGACAAGAGGTCAGTTGTGCTGGCTAGTTTTTTGTCAGTTTGACACAAACTATAGTCATTTGAGAGGAAGGAACCTCACTTGAGAAAATGCCTTCATAAGATTGGGCTGTAGGAAAGGCTGTTGGGCATTTTCTTAATTAGTGATTGATTTGGGGGGCCTAGCTCACTGGGGGTGGGGGTCTAAGAAAGCAAGTTGTCAAGCCATGTAATGGCTTAGAGTAATATAGTAAGCAGCACCCCTCCATGGCCTCTGCATCAACTTCTGCCTCTAGGTTTCTGCTCTATCTGAGTTCCTGTTCTGGCTTCCTTCAGTGGTGGACAATGATGTGGAAGTGTAAGCCAAATAAACCCTTTTGTTGTCAACTTGCTGTTGGTCATAGTGTTTCCTCACAGCAATAGCAACCCTGACTAAGACACTCTGCTTACCCTTTCCACTGTAAAGAGTCCCTGGTCTATAGATGTGGTGCAGTGGTAAAGTAGTTGCCTGGTGTGAGCAAGGCCGTGAGTTTAAGCTCTAGAACCGCCTCTGCCAACACACATACCCCACAAAAACCTGTTCTCAGCTGGGTGGTGGTGGTGCATGCCATTAATCCCAGCACTTGGGAGGCAGAGGCAGGCAGATCTCTGTGAGTTCTAGACCAGCCTGGTCTACAGAGAGAGTTCCAGGTTAGGCTCCAAAGCTATAGAGAAACTCTCTCTCAAAAAAACCGAAGA
>NW_026068017.1:867143-919401 GCF_014885135.2 Alexandromys fortis | reverse complement strand
AAAAAAAAAAAAAAAAAAAAAAAAACCCGAAAAGAAAAAGCAAAGAAAAAAAGAAAAAAAATCTGTTCTCCACAGGGTACAGGACAGAGCTTGCCTCTTGTACATTGTAGTTCAATTAGTGTAATCTTTGATCCTGTTCACTTTTTGGATAGTCTTGTCAGGCTGAACAGAGGCAAAAATAGTGCTATGATTTTTCCCCTTGGCACTTTATTTCTAAATTCTCTCTCACCCTGCATTCATGCCTAGAGTTCTGGGAATCTGTATTTGTTCCTTTTCAATACTGTATCTGTGATGGGATGGAAATGGGAGCATTGTGTCCATCACGGAGCCTTGGTTATTTCCCTGTTTCATGGAGCAGAGGAGGGAGAGAGGCTCACTTGGAAAGGTTAGGAGACTGTAGCGCTGAGGATGTATGTGAGTGCATGTATTAGCAACAGGACAGAAAAACCAGGGCACAGGTGCTGAGACCGGGAGAAAGGACACAATTCTGTGGCGGGATCAGAGGTTATCTATTATAAAATGAACACTGTTCTGTTAGTGGAACTCTGCTTCTGTGTACCTTGTCTAGGCAGCAGCCCGTGAATGTGAGAACTCGCTTATGTTTCAGATCAAGAAATTCATACACACACACACACACACACACACACACACACACACACACATAGCTCTAGGGACAGACTAGTATTCAGAACCTGTATGGCTAAGAGGTGTGGTCCACAATGATTAAAGTAATGAAGCATTAGACCAAGGCAGCACTTGTGTTGAGTACCCAGTTCTTCCAGATTTATCTTTGTGTTTGACATTGTCTGTACTTCACAAATCTTCTTGCTGTGACAAGATTTCCTGTCAAGAAAGGACTTAAGCAGGGAAGGTTTGTTTTGATTCATTCTGAGAAAGGCTACAGTCCATCCTGGCAGGGTACGCCTGTCAGTAAACACATGAGGTCACGTTAAATCTACAGTCAGGAAGCAAAATCTGGACAGAAAGTGGGGCCAGGAAATAAAAAAGATCAGGGCCCGCCCACAGTGACCACATTCATCTGTCAGACTCTACTTACCGAAGGTTCCACACTTTTCAAAACAGCACCACCAACCAGGGACCAAATGTTCAAACACAAGCCTATAGGGGGCATTTTCTATTCAAACCACAATTTACTACTATTAAAACTTTGCAATGAATGCTTTCTTCTGAGATTATTTGGAGATGTCAAAGAATTACTGCCTCAGAGGAGAAATGAAGTTATAAAACATGCAAACATATATCTTACAAAACACAAAGAGCCTGCTATCTGAATTTGTTTGTTCTTTGAGTGAAATACACACACACACACACACACACACACACACACACACACACACACATGTATACATATGTATGTCCCTTATCTTGTAGGCCTTTGCCCAGTTTGATGCTGAGGGTGATGGGACAGTTGACGCTGAGAATATGTTGGAAGCCCTCAAGAACTCCAGTGGAGCCAATCTGCAAGGGGAACTGAGCCATGTCATCAGACAACTACAAGCCTGCTCTCTTGTTCCAGGTAGGTGTTCACATGAATTCTGAAGGCTCAAGATGTTCTCTTAGAGCCAAAGTGTTTTCAGTTAGCATTAATGGCACCTAGGCTGTCTCATTGGCTATGGTGCTGCCATTGCACAAAACTTAGAACCAAAATGAACTTGGTTGTGCTGTAGGTATTGAGATTGGCCCAACTGTGGCACCATGAATTCCTCCCAAAGCATTCATTAGAAATCCTTCACTTTTATTTCTCAACAGTGATGGCTGGATAGTTTTCTGTTTTTCTGCCTCTTGGTCAAGAGGCTGCCCTCTAGTAGATCTGCTTGTTTACTTCCTTAAGAAGGGTGCCTGGCCCATGCTGCATGATCTCATAGCACCTGCCTTTTCTTCTGCATTAATATTGTTTCATTTTTCTTTTTTTTTGTTTTTGTTTTTGTTTTTTTTAACAACATAATATCAGCGTAATAAATAAACGGATTTAATTATTGTCTGTCTTCTTTCCATTGCTGTGGGCTCTATCAGAACAGGGACCTTCTCTTATCTTTTGCTATGTTCTCACAGTTTATTTTTGGCATATGTTAAGCATTTTATTGTTTTCTAAAACTTTTACTCTGAAACTTTAGTAAGTTTTGTAAAGAAAGCATTGCTAAAAATTAAGCAATGGTGCTTCTACCTGTTGTACATTTGAAAAATATTGACTCTTAATTTTTTTTTGCTTGTTTTATTTTCTTTGTGCTCATCTTCTCTCTCTCTCTCTCTCTCTCTCTCTCTCTCTCTCTCTCTCTCTCTCTCTCTCTCTCTCTCTCTGCCTGCCCCCCTCCTACTCCCCTGTGTGTGTACTGAGGATTGAACCTAGGGCTTTGTACTTGTTAGGCAAGTGCTGTACATCACTTTATACCCAATCTGGTCTCTGTGGTTAGATGATTTCCTTGGTCACTCAGACTTATGTAAAGACAGCATCAGAAAAATTTGTCCTTCATTTTTTCAAGTGAGATGACAGTTCAGTTTGAAAGGGAAATAGCATTGAACATCATTTGACTTAAGAACTTTGCCTGTTCTGTACACCAAGTGACAATAATTAGTGTCTTTAGGCAGGAGTAAAGACTGGATAGACTTGGCAAACTGTAAATTTGATTGCTGTTGAAACCTCTGACCTACTGCCGAGTGATGTATTGAGTCAGGGAAGGATAATGTCTGCATCTTAGTGGAGAAGGAATGTTTTGTTATCCTTCATTATGTAATTCTTTCAGGGCATTTGTAGGTAGCCTATATATAGAACTGTTTTTCCTAGTGTCATGGCAGGTAAGGTGAACTTTGAATTTCATTTAGCTAACATATCATAGTATGTATAGTCACTCCCACTTTTGCATTACAGATATGTGGGTGGCATTATTTGGATTCCTCAGATTGTGTGTATGTGCGTGAGTGTTCTGGGGATCACATCAGGACCTCACAAATGCTAGGCAAGCATTGTACCCCTGAGCTATCCCATGAGTCTCAGAGAGATTTTGTAGGCAGGGTAGGGAAGGGAGTCCACCAGTGAGTAATGCTTGCTGCACTCGGTGCCTGGTGGAGGAAAGTGATGATGGAGAAAGATCAGAGTCCAGATCCTGAAGTGCTCATAGTATACACTCATGACTTAAATCTTTCAACTCAAAAATATGTAGTAATATCCAGCATAAAAGAATCATCAGTCTCAAGCCCTTGAAAGCTGAGGTCATCTCTGGGTAGCATCGAATAGTTTCCCAGTCCTCCTCTCAAATGTCCTCACACACTGAAATATTCATTCTTGTCGTATCTCACTGTAGATGTATAGAGTTCACTGAAATAATTCCTTTGTAGAACCTTTCTAAAACTGAAAACATTTTTCATTACAAAATTGCTCTGGGTGTGTGTGTGTGCATGTGTGTATGTGTGTACCGTGTGTGTGCACATGGGTGTGTATACTGTGTACATGTGTATGTGTGTGTGTGCTCATGTGCAGCAGTCTGCTGTTTGGTGTGGGTTCTGAGCAAATCCAGACAGCATCATGGGATATGAAGCCTCATCCTCATGTGGGAGTAGGTAGAGGTTGCCTAGATTTTGAGTCTTTAGAAATCAGCTGTCTCTGGGGTTTGAGTAGGCCATATAATCAGAATAGGCTGCTTTAAGCACAGAATTTCTTCTTGGCCCATTGCTTTATACAAAAAGTTGCTGCAGAGTTTTATTTGCTTCTATTGAATCTGTTTTGCTGTTGAATACAAGTTCCCCAGAGACTGCTGGTATCTTGATCTGAGGCTTTTTACATAGGTCTCTTGAACATGTGAAAATTTGTCAAATAATACCATTATATGAAATTTTTGTCATACATTATGACTCATTTAAAAAGTGGGAAAAGCTGGATAGTGGTGGTGCATGCCTTTAATCCCAGCACTCGGAGGCAGAGGCAGGCAGATCTCTGTGAGTTCTAGGCCAGCCTGGTTTACAGAATGAGTTTCAGGACAGGCTACAAAGCCACAGAGAAACCCTGTTTTGAAAAACCAAAAAAAGGGGGGAGGGATAACACCCCAAATCCACAAATATGTCTCTGCTCCCAGAAAAGCTGCCATGGTTTTCCTTGCTTCACTTAACCTGGTACTTCTGGATTGTAGTAACCTGTTTGAGATTCATTAGTTTAGGTTATAAGGAGACAGCAAAGGATTCTAAACATGGCAGGTGTGTGGTCTGTGTCACATCTTTATAAGATTACTCAGGATAATGGTCCATGAGAGGCAGGTGACATTTGGGGAGTTACTCAGCTTCCAAGTGGGCATCTGAGCAGGAGGTGTTGAGGCTGAAAAAAGATGGAGGAGCAGACTTCAAATGAATCACACACTGGGGAGAAGGGGAGGAGGGAGTGGAGGAGTGTTCCCCACCCTGTCTTCTTCTTGCTCTCTTGTAAGTCACCTGAGTTTCATTTCCACCGTTATAAAGCAAAGCTACCAGGACCTTCGCTCTACCCCTGGACAACATGCTACATTTCACTGTATTGTGAGGGCCAAGTGAGGCAGTATATATGTCAAGTACTTCATATCTCATAAGATTCTTTCAGAAACTGACAATGGCAGCAGATGTTTTGTTATTAGGACCTTAGCTTAAACACTAAGTTCCAAGGGATCAACTCTGTATTCTGGCCCCTGTGGGCACCAGACATACACATATGTACATATGTACACGCAAACAAAACTCATACATACAAGATAAAAATAACTATATCAGCCGGGCAGTGGTGGCGCACGCCTTTAATCCCAGCACTTGGGAGGCAGAGGCCGGTAGATCTCTGTGAAGAGCTAGTTCCAGAACAGGCTCCAAAGCTACAGAAAAACCCTGTCTCGAAAAACCAACCAACCAAACAAACAAAGCTATATAATTTTTTAGAAAAGATTTATTTTTTTAACTGCTAAGCTATCTCTCCAATCCCTAAAATAAGTTCTTAAATTGAGGTTGCTACTTGTTCATTTCTTTAAAACCTATTTATATTTTTAAATAATTAAAGCTCAAAATTTGAGTAGAGTTAGTGACTGCTTTTAATTTAGCCACTTCAGAGGGAGCAGCAGGCACGGGATGTGGGAACTATTGTCCTGACTTCACCAAAACACCACAAAAAATGGATTTTATGTCTTTAGGTTTCATCGACATATTTTCAGAGTCAAAGGAGGGCCTTGGCACTCACTCATCAATGATATTGCGCTTCCTGCATCGCAATCGGATCTCGAGTATGGTGATTCCCTACCCAATGTTAGACCACTGCAATAACATGTGCACCATGCGGTCATCAGTTCTGAAGGAGTCTCTGGATCAACTGGTACAGAAAGAAAAAGGTATGTGCATGGGAGAGTCTCCTGAAAATGCTCTCCCATTATTTCTTGTAGTGTTTTGTAATAGGGTGAGTCAGTTCTTCCTTTGCCTGTATTTCTCAAAATATATAACCAGTTTCTAACCTAAGAATGTTCTCCCTGCCTCCTTGCCTGTGTCTGATGACTTGAGTTTATATAAAAGCCATATACAGTGGTGCACATCTATAATCCCAAGCTAGGCAGTAGAGGCAGGCAGATCTCTTTGAGTTTGAAGACCACCCTGGTCTACAGAGTGAATTCCAGTACAGGCTCCAAAGCTACACAGAGAAACCCTGTCTCAAAAACAAAACAAAACAAAATAACAACAACAAAAAACTTAGAGAGAAAGACTCTGCCTCTCAGAAAGGTGGAGAGTGAGAACTGACTCTTGAGATGTGTTTTCTGACCTCCATGTGTATGCTGTGATGTACATGTAGCCCCACCTCTACTCATTAAATTAAAAAAAATTAGTAGGGTATACTATATAAAACTTCAAAGTTTCTCCCAGCAAAAATGTAAGCAATCAACATAGACATCCAGGGGCAAAATGTTTTCTATCATGTTAATGACCCATTTGGCTGAGTTTTTGGAGTTTGGGTTTTTTTTTTTTTTTTGTCTTGTTTTGTTTTGTTTTTCGAGACAGGGTTTCTCTGTGGCTTTGGAGCCTGTCCTGGAACTAGCTCTTGTAGACCAGGCTGGTCTCGAACTCACAGAGATCCGCCTGCCTCTGCCTCCCGAGTGCTGGGATTAAAGGTGTATGCCACCATCGCCCGGCCTGGGGTTTTTTTTTTGATAAGTATTTTTGGTCAGTTAATTCACTTTTTGCACCATGTCAGTAAGCAGCCAAGTAAATATTAGTTTTTATAGGTGCATGGACTTATATTTGTAGTGTATGTATGTGTATATATATTACTACAAATGTGTAAATAGTAAATGACTTGGTTTTTCAAAACCAGACTATTGCCAGCGACGGTGCTGTACAACTTTAAACCCGGCACTTGGGTGGCAGAGGTAGACAGATTTCTGAGAGCTCGAGGCCAGCCTGGTCTCCAAATAAATTCTAGGACAGCTATTACACAGAGAAAACCTGTATTGAGAAGCCAAAATCAAAACCAAACCAAACAACACAAAACAAAAACACAAAAACAAACAAACAAACAAAAACCCAGACTATTAACCAGGAAGAAAATGGGAGAGAGTAGAACTAGAAAACACTCAGAAATGTTAGTTACTTCAAAAGCCTAATTTGGGCCATCAAGATAGCTCAGCAACTGAAGGTACCTGTGATTGTTTTCAATATTGATGACCTGAGTTTCACCCCCAGAACCCACAATGGTAGAAGGAGAAAAGCATCTCTTATAATTTACCCTGTAACCCAGACCCAGAGAGACAACTATCACATGTACTCACTCATAAGTGGTTTTAAAACATAAAGCAGAGAAAACCAGCCTACAAATCTAGAGAACCTAGACAACAATGGGACCCTAAGAGAGACATACATAGATCTAATCTACATGGGAAGTAGAAAAAGACAAGATCTCCTGAGTAAATTGGGAGCATGAGGACTTTGGGAGAGGGTTAAAGGGGAGGGGCGAGGCAGGGAGGGGAGCAGAGAAAAATGTAAAGCTCAATAAAAATCAATAAAATTAAAAACTAAATAATAATGATAATAATTTACCCTCTGACCTCCACACCTGCATAATGAGAAGATGGGGCAGTCATTGGCCAGTGGGTTTTTTGGAAGGAGTCTTTTAAGGAATGTTAGATTTTTCTGCCAAAGTGTTAAGCATGTTTCTGTTAGATATTTTAAATGACCATTTTCATTTTCCCTTTGTAAAATAGCTAAGCTTTGGTGTTTTCCTGCAGAAAGCCCTGGAGACCTAGCCAGAAGCCCGGAAATGGATAAACTCAAGTCGGTAACAAAGTGCTATGCTTATATAGAAACATCCTCCAACCCTGCAGACATCTACAGGATGACAAATGGAGAAACATCATCCTACTGGCAGTCAGATGGTAGTGCCCGCTCACACTGGATACGGTGGGTAGTACATGTTTTATTTGTTTAAAATCTCGAACGTGGCCTGGGGAGATGGCTCTTCTAGGAGGTAAAATAGAAATCCTCACCTTGTTTCCTCTTAGCTCACTTATAAATGAGGAGTATACTCAGCTTTTTGAATGCAGTTTAGAATTGCTTCTAGTAAAAGAATGTTCATAGTGTCCATTTCTGCTTATACTAATAGCTTAATAGGAAATATAAAATTAACCTAACAGAGCGACTTTGTAGAGATTTAGGGAACCTGTACAACCCTTGAAATACATAGGTAGCATCTCAGGTTAGTCGTTTAGAAATCCATCTTAGCCAGGCAGTGGTGGCACATGTCTTTAATCTCAGCACTCAGAAGGCAGAGGCAGGTGGATCTCTGTGAGTTTGATGCTATCCTGGTCTACAGAGCAAGTTCCAGGTCAGCCAGAGATACATAGAGAAACCCTGTCTTGAAGGATGCCCCCCCCCAAGAAAAGAAAGAAATCCATCTTTACACGTACCAAATGCAAGGTCCAGAGTTGGGGCTGTGGCCCCACCAGTGCTTGGCCCATGTAACACAGGTGGTTTCTGTGGTCTGTTTTCCAGTTTGAAGATGAAGCCAGATGTCGTGCTCAGGCATCTTTCCATTGCAGTGGCTGCCACCGACCAGAGCTACATGCCACAGCAAGTGACAGTGGCAGTGGGAAGGAGTGCCAGTGATCTGCAGGAAGTACGAGACGTGCACATCCCCAGCAATGTCACTGGCTACGTGACACTGCTAGAAAATGCCAACATCAGTCAGCTCTGTGAGTCCAGTGGAAGTGGGCTATGATGAGAGCAATGGCGGGGATTTTGTTTAAGCCTTAGGACAGCTTCTGAAGTCTTGACAGTTGATTTGTTTCTATTACACCCACAGGAAAATCATTATTATTTTATCTACTAATTACAAAAACTTTAAAAAAGCAATAAAGCCTCTCTGTAATTAAAAGTATATTGTTATTTTCTTACTGGGAAACTTAACAAACATAGACAAACAAAAAGTATTCAAAATCTTTCTACAGAGAGGTTGTCGAGTCACAGCTGCTTTGGTGTGGTCCTTTCCAAACCACTTCTTGTGTTTATACGTACATATATAAAAAGCACTCTTTAATAGAAATAGGATTATATATATATTTGCATGTAGTATATACATAGCATTTCCCAAAGATTATAATATTCTGCTCACATTCTTTTGTATTTTTATTGTTGTTTTTTGGTTTTTGAGATAGGATCTCACCTTGTAATTCTGGCTGTTCTGAACTCTCTATGTAGTCCAGGTTGGCCTGGAACTCACAGAGATCCGGCTGCCACTGCCTCCCGAGTGCTGGGATTAAAGGTGTGTGCCACCATGCCGGGCTCTTTTGTATTTTTAATATGTTGTTTATAATATGTTTAATATCTCATATAGTGATGACGCCCTTTTTTTTAAGAGTTGTAAAAATGTTTCAATTCTAACCTACCCTTTGTTCTTGGACATTTATATTTTTAATTTTCTATATTATAAACTTTTTCATACATAGCATTTTGGAAATAACAGTTTTTATTTCATTTAGGGAGCCAGAATGCTTCATGTCTTATTTCTCTTAATGCTTTCCTGGTCTAAAAGTGCTTTTCCTTTGCTCAAAGGAACTGGGCCTACAGAGCTACTGTCTCTGTATCTCACCCCTACACAAATAAGTAGTTATGCTTGTAGAGTAGAAGCTTTCTGCCTTAGGCTGTGGCACTCTTTTCTCTAAATTGTGTTCTTTTTAAATGGCTTCCCTTGTGACATGTGAATGGGAGTCATGTCTACATCCACTATTTGGACTTGATTGTTAAAAAGACCCTCTCACAACTGTCTAGGAGCCAGATACTGAAACTCTAGGATTCTAGAAAGGTTCAAACCATGCATTAAGTGGGAATTTATAAAATGTATTTTACAAGATTCATAAAATTCTGAAGAACTTTTATAAATCACTTCTAACTTTACACATTTTTCTTACAGTTTCTTAGATTTCTCACTGTTTTTGTGACAGGTTAATTCTGTGCTAGTTCTATTGTACACATTATTTATTTCTGTTACCAAAATATATCTTTACAATTTTCCATTTTGCTTTTAGTTGAGAGCCTACCATTTGTTGACCCTTTAAAGACATTAATCTAGCGCTGAACTTGTTGTTTGTGCTCTACAGATGTCCAGATAAACATAAAGCGTTGTCTTAGTGATGGATGTGACACTAGGATTCATGGTCTGAGGGCTGTTGGCTTTCAGAGAGTTAAGAAATCTGGAGTCTCAGTCTCTGATGCCTCTGCAATATGGTACTGGTCTCTGCTGACATCCCTGGTGACAGCTTCTATGGAGACAAATCCTGCCTTCGTCCAGACCGTGCTGCACAATACTCAGTAAGTCAGTACAGTTCCCTAGTGGTCAAGGTGCACTTCTTCAGCCTCCAGGGAGCATCCTGTCTAACCCTGCCTCAGGACGCTGCTCCACTGATATTCTGTCTGTAGACTAAAGAAGCGTCTGTTCTACCTTCTGCCCTGCTGACACAGTTCCTCCAGTGTCTTTCTTCATTAGCTCATTAGTTCCCTGACCTGAAGTTAGCCACACTGTCTCTACTCCTTATGCATCAGAAACAGTTAAGCATTTATGTAACATTTACTATTAGACAGACCGTTTAAAATGTTGGCTTGTTTACCTGCAGATACTGAAGTGCTTCTGTAAGTCATCCTCATTTTGTAGGTTGAGGATCTAGTGATCTTCCGGAGTCACACGACCAGGCAGGGATGAGTCACTTTGGATCTAGGTTTTTGGACTCCCATGTTGGGAACTCTTTTCACTAGTGAGTTAAATATTTTCAGTGATAATAAACTAAGTTTTCTCTTGTTGAAGGGGCCCCACAGTAGCAACATGTAGAGCAAAAGCCCCAGCACTGGGGAGGTGTAGATGGGATTGATGCAAATTTGAAGTGAGTCTACATTTTATGGCAAATTCCAGCCAGACAGGGCTACTTAGTAAGACCCTGATTTTTAAAAGGTGCTTCTGTAGTAATGAATTGCTAGTGTATTGCATGTGGGTTCGTAACAGAATGCATCATTAGTATAGCGTCAAGGATGGGTATGAAGGAGGAGTCTAGTATTTATTCTCGTGTCCGTTTTTGAGATTAGTGTTATTTAGTACAACTTGTCAGCAGGTGACACTGCTGGCAATGCTGAATCAGTTGGGAAGCAGTGGCCACCCCCCATCCTTCAGTCCTGCCTTAAAATCATTTTTATTGCTGGGAATGTACACGTAGTATACACAGATGAACAGGCACACAAAAATAAAAACAAAGATAAAAAAACTGGGTAAGTGTGGTGGTGGTGGTGGTGGTGGTGGTGCACACATTTAGTCCCAGTACTTGGAAGGCAAGACAAGTGGATCCCTCAGTTCAAGGCCAGTTTGATCTACAGACCTAGACTACAGATCTTGACTCTGGGGAGTTCCTGCAGAACTTTGCAGCTGATTTGATTCCGGAATGGCACCTGGTTTTGTGCCTACTACCTTTTGTGTCCACTACCTTCTGTCTGAAGTATGTAAATCTTATCTGAGTGCTTCTTAAAAGGTTCAAAGCCTATGTAAAACTTGGTTGTGGGAGGACTCAGAAAACAGAAGTCCTGTGACTGGAAATTGTTTTGGCATTTGTCTCTTTGCAGAGCTTCAGATAAGAGGCTATGGTATGGGGAAATTGACTTGCTAAAGGTGTAAATTGTATAACAATAAAAAAGACTTTTGGGGGGCTGGTGAGATGGCTCAGAGGTTAAGAACACTGGCTGTTCTTCCAGAGGTCCTGAGTTCAATTCCCAGCAACCACATAATGGCTCATAACTATCTGTAATGAGGTCTGGTGCCCTCTTCTGGCATATAGGTATTTGTATACATAATAAATAACTATATACATATTTAAAAAAAATAAAAATAAAAAAGACTTTTGCAAAGGTACAGTCAGTCAGTTCACCAGAAGTTGTTTTCTCTGTAACTGCAAGGCTAAAAGTCATCCTAGAGAGACCCTGTTTCTTCCATGGACCTGCTTGAACCAAACACCTGATGCAACACTTTACCCCTCTGAAAATTACAAGTCAATTATTTTGAAGAGTATTCTATGATTCTGGCGCATCCGATTTTTTATCACAAATAGATTTGGGTTTTTAATTTCATTTTGCTTGACTCAGAAAGCCTTACTGTGTAGCCAGGCTGGCTTGCAACTCACAATCTTCCTGTCTCAGCCTCCCAAGTGCTGGGATCCCAAGTGTGTGCCACCAGGCCTGGTTATGTTTTGCACTGACAAATGTATATGTATATGTAAATATATATGATATTGTGCAACAATGTCACAGAAGTGGTGCTATGCTCTCCTTGCATTCCATCTGGTGGCAAAACCACAGATTGTCATGTTCTTAGAACTGCTTGTGTCAACTTTGACTGTTGTCAGATTTCTTTTCAACTCTAGAATTATTTTTTTGTTATCGATTATTTGGTAAGGAGGTACTTTATGGCTATGTAAATCCCACCCCCAACAAACTTTCTGTTTACATTAAGTAAGGCTTTACAGATCCCTGATTTATACACTGGTTTATAGTTAACCACAGTTTTTTGTTTGTTTTTTTTTTTCTTTTAGTTTTTCAAGACAGCATTTCTCTGTTTAGACCTAGCTATCTTAGAACTCACTCTGTAGACCAGGTTAGCCTTGAACTCACAGAGATCCACATGCTGTTGCCTCCCGGGTGCTGGGATTAAGGACATGCACCACCATTACCCTTAACCACAGTTTATTTTTTAATCTTTGTTTTTGTGTGTGTGTCTGTTTGTCTATGTGTACACATGTGTGTCTTCCTCACAGAGACCAGAAGAGATTCTTGGATCTCTTGGAACTGAAGTTGTAGGCACTTGTAAACAACTTGATGTAGGTGCCAGCACCTTGACAAAAACATCAAGTACTTGTAACCCCTGAACCATCTCTTTAGCCCTAACCACAGTTTTGAAGTTCACATGGTCCCAGATTTGATTGGTTAGGTAACCCCTTCGGTCTGAGTTTGTGGGGTTTTTTTGTTTCTTCTTGTTGTTGTTTGTTTTGAGGTTTTTGTTTGTTTGTTTGTTTGTTTGAGACAGGGTTTCTCTGTTTGACAGCCCTAGCTGTCCAGAAACGAACTCTGTAGACAAAGCTGGCCTCAGACTGACAAGAGATTTGCCCACCTCTTCCTCCAGATTGCTGGGATTAAAAGTGTGCACCACCACCGCCAGGCCTTTGTGTGTCCTTTTGTATTGTATCTCTATTTATTTCTATCTGCTTGTCTGTCTAGCTCCCCATTGTTCTTATAATTGTCATTATAAAATAGTTCCCCTTCACATTTTTTCTTTTCACACAGGGCTTTGCTCTGCTACTACCCAAGCAAGGTCCTTGAAGAACGTTACTTTGAAACTCAGCTCATTGCTGTAAGATTGTTACTTCTCCCAGGTCCTTTCAGTAGACACAGCCAGCAAACTCACATTTACTTCAAAATAAATATAGACACATATGTATATTCACATCTATATTTCTGTATCTCTAATACTAAGAACCGACATTACATGAGTATTTCCACCTCCAGTTCAGTACCATGAGATCCATTCTTGTTTTCTCTGTTTCTGGATCTGTCGTTTCCTTCTCAGATGGTAAGAAGTGGCTCCTGGTGTTTTTCATGCATTAACTTGCTTATTTTCTTAGTATTTTTCTATGCAACCAGGGTTCCTTGCCCCTGCCCTTGCAGAAAACCTCCACATATCCTTCCTGTTCCAGTGTCATTAATAGAGCCACTGATGTGAGCATCCTTGCCCCGGTGCCTTTTTGTCCCCCGAGTTCCCATATCCTGTGTCATGCCACCCTCCTCATTCTGGTTGGCACCTTTATTCCATTACTGGTCTGTCCCTTTGTGCAGGTACCTCTCTCACTCTGCTCAGGCTCCATATCCAAGTATAGGTCATCCACAGCGCCTCTGTCACCCACAGCTTCACCAGTGTGCACTGAGTTTTCAGAAGGAGAGGAAGAACGTCTGTCTTAGTTTTTGTTGTTTGTTCTGAGAAAGGGTCTCTTTACATGGCCTAGGCTATCTTGGAACTCACTATGTACACCAGGCTAGCATTGAACTCATAGGGACCTGCCTGCCTCCGCCTCCTGAATGCTGGAATTAAAGGTGTGGGCCACCACACCACAACCCCTTATTGGGGTTTATTTGTTTGTTTGTTTTGATGATGTACCATTTTGTGGCAGAATGTTTTTGCTCCATTTTCTTAGTATGTATGCAATAGTACTTTCACTTCCCCTGACTTTTAAAGTTTAGTTATCTAAAAAGCATTACAAAATAAAAAAAATGTGCCTTGAGGAGAAATAACTAAAAATATATTTGGGGCAGAGTAAATGTTTACTTACATGAGAGAAAATGAATATCACACTATGTGATTTTGCCTTTATTAACACCTGCATCTGAGCATAGTTGCTAGCACAGCTCCAAATGTCTGGCAGGCAGGCAGGCAGGGAAAACCAGAGTAGAGAGGAAACTGACATTGTGTTAGGTTGCTGTATTGTTTGTATTTTCAAGTGAAGAAATTGTCAAGCATGGGGACAAACATCTACAATTCCAACACTCGTGAGACTGGGGCAAGAGGATTGCCATGCGCTGGAAATCAGCAGGGGCTATGGAGTGAGTTTAAGCTGAGCCTGGGCTACATAGCAAGATCCTGTTATAAGAAAACAAAATAAAGGGCTGATTGATACTTTGCCTAACATGTAAGAGACCCTAGGTTCAATCCTTAGGACTACCAAAAACCAACCAACCAAACAAACAAAAACCCCTACCCTAAATAAATAATAATGGAATAGAGAGATGGTTTATAGTAGTTGAGAATGCTTGCTGCTCTTACAGAAGACTGTAGATCAGTTCCCCAAACCCCTATCCAGAAGCTCACAAACACCTGTAACTTCAACTCCAGGGCATCTGACACCCTCTTCTGTTCCTCTCAGTCATTGTTCTTTTGTGTACAAAGACACACAGAGATTTCAATCTCTCTCTGTGTCTCTCTCATGTAACCCAGGCTGACCTCAAACTTGTGATCCTCCTGCTTCACATATATTCTATATGTGTGTGTGTAAGCCTATATGTGTGTATACACACACACACTATACATATACATATACATACACACACATATATTTCTGGTGTGAGCCACCATGCTTGGCTTATGATGTTTTCATGTATTCTTGGCATACCTTCAAGTGTTTCATGGTACAATCATGTACTCAGTGCACCTTTAGCATCCAGTAATCACCTGTTAAATAAATTTAAAACAAACATTAAGGTTAAAAGGCCAAAAGACCACAACAGGCACAGAAAATGTGATGGTGCTGATCTCCTGAGGAATCAACAAAATTTGTGGCACCTCTTTAGATGCCATAGATTCTAAGGTTCTGGTACAAAACAAACTTTCTACTAAATCCACACAGCACTGTCTTGGGGACAGTTTTCATGAGTCTGTGTCTTTTATACTTAACTCTTAACATGAGTTCCAGGTAGCCAAGGAAGTCTTTACACAGTGAACTCGTCCAGAAAAGGAAAAAAGTGAAACATGTAGTGCGATATTTTATTCTTTTGGGGTCACCACCCAACTCACAAATAAATGTCACACACAGAGCTTTTTCTTAATCATAAATGCCTGGCCTTAGCTTGGCTTGGTTCTAGCCATTTATTTATTTATTTGTTTTGAGATGAGGTTTCTCTGTAACTTTGGAGCCTGTCCTGGAACTAGCTCTTTTTTTTTTTTTTAAATAATTTATTTATTTTTATTTTATGTACTTTGGTGTTTTGCCTGCATGTATGTCTGTGTTAGGGTGTTGAATCCCCCTGGAACTGGAGTTACAGACAGTTATGAGCTGCCATGTGGATGCTGGAACTTGAACCCAGGTTCTCTGGAAGAGCAGCCAGTCTCTTAACTGCTGAGCCATCTCTCTAGCCCTGGAACTAGCTCTTGTAGACAAGGCTGGCCTTGAACTCACAAAGATCTGCCTGCCTCCTGAGTGTTAGGATTAAAGGCGTGCGCCACCACTGCCCGGTTTAGCCAGCTTTTCTTATTTTAACTCATCTACCTTTTGCTTCTGGACTTTTATCTTTCTCTATTTATTTATACCTTAATGTTCCTTCTTACTCCATGGCTGGCTGAGTGGCTGACCCCTGACATCCTCCTCCCATTGTTCTCCCTCCTCGGTTCTCTCCTCCCAGATTTCTCCTTCTACTTATACTCTCTGCCTGCTAGCCCCGCCTATCCTTGCTCCTGCCTCATTCTTGGCCATTCAGCACTTTATTAGACCATCAGGTATTTTAGATAGGCAAAGAATCACAGCTTCACAGAGTTAAACAAATGCAGCATTAAAAAAAGCAACATATCTTAAAATAATATTCCCTAACAGAAACTAAACTGTTTAGTATATGACTCCTAGGGAAACAATATTTGTATTGCACACCAGGCTCTCCACAGGAATACTCTCTTCTAGCTCAAAAGATTCTTCAGCATAAGATATGATGGTGCCCTGTTGTCTAGTGTCATGTCTGGCCTTGCTCTGATTGCACATGTTACTTCTCTAGGAAGGCACTGCAGCACATGCCACCACTGTCCCTCTCACCAGGATCTACAGACTTCTCAACTTTCCTGTCTCCTAATGTTCTGGAAGAAGTGGACAGCTTCCTCGTAAGGATAACTAGGTAAAATCAAGGATGCTGAGGTGAACATTTTGTGTGGGGTAGAGGGCATATATTCTCATTCAGTTCTTAAGAAAAATTTAGAAGAATGTTTTCACTAAAAATGATTCATTTTTAGTAACCAAAGAGAAAGTGAAATAATCCGTCCTAAATTCAATTGACCGTGGTAACCTCTAATATCCCTTGACCTTAAGAATTGGGGTACAGAGGAAGTGGGCCTCTGATTTGTTTAGAAGAGATATATCCAAGGCTAAGATTGCAGGCCTCTTAATTCATCCTTCTTCTAGCCTGTGGTCTTCAGTTAGCTTGCTTACATACAGACTAACAAGCCTAGTTAGTTGCCTATAGAACTGGAAAAGTTGCCTACTTAACTTTATAGAATGGAACACTTGGTGTGAAGACATTTGCTGCCCACAGCAAGCCCTCAGGACATTAACTATTCCCTGAGATACACAGATAGCTTCCAGTTTCCATTATGGTGTGTTTGGAAAGGCACAGATGTATAAAGGGGGTGGATCTAGTAGTTCTCATGCTTCTTAAGTTATGCACCTCTAGCTCTGTGTCCAACCCAGCTCATTCCCAAGGATTCCTGGTGGAAACTGGCTGTAGTAGTTCATTTATCTTTGGTTTAATAAATTGCTTTGTATTATTAAAGTTTCAAAGGTGAGGATTTAATTTTCTGACCCTCGAGTTGATTCTGTTTTTCCTTGGACTATCTTAAGGATTTTGAAACCGCATTTCTAGTAAACATCTAGGGGGCACATGACAGGTTAATTTTACTTATAGGGATTGATTGTATAGGTTTGAGTTGTCTGGTTTTCTTGTATTTTAGGAAGTGAAAAGTTTTTTGCTTGTTCTTTGTAGCTGCTGTTCTACTCCAGAGGTAGAATTGACTCTTCTGGCTTTTGCACTAGCAAGAGGAAGTATTGCCAAAGTGATGAGCTCTCTGTGTACCATCACTGACCACTTGGACACACGCTATGATGCCTCATCTCTCATCTCATCCATGGCATCTGTCAGGCAGAACCTGCTCCTGAAATATGGTAAATGACCTGGGCATGATGGAAATGCTGGCAGTGGAAAATAATAATGCTACCCTTTCCAGGTGCCCTTTGGCCTCTTCTGGTCTTTCTGGATAGTGAGTAGACTGGGTTGTAATAGTGGTATCCTGATCCCTGGATGAGCACATCTTCTGATGACTAGATTTTCTCTAGAACTGGTAGGAGGAAGATATCTATGGGTCATTTATGGCAGATTGGCAGAAGACATCCATGTATCTCCTGATGGTTCTTGGATTTTCTAGTACAATGACTTGGGTGTGGTAGCCATTTTGAGCACGGCCATCTTTGGTGAAGTATAGGTGTGTGTCATCGTGTTGGTAGAGAGACTTGGGAAGTTCTAACTCATTTGGAGGGAGGGAGCTCACTGAGTTCTGGTGCAGGAGGATCATTGCCTCCACAACATAGCTGCTCAGGAACAGTGTATGCCTGCCATTGCTTTCCCTGCCTGGGTCCATCTCAACACTTTGTTGATGACCTAGCATGAGAACCCAGTACATCTCAACCCAGTGCCCATAAAACTGTTCACAGTGATTGCAACTTGGCTGTGAGGAACAACATATTTGCCTTTAGTTGGAAAATTTTCTCCTACTAAGTTCAGTGATTGATCCTGTTCTCTTCAGTATTATAGACATTTCTGGGATATTCCCACCATGGTGTTTGTACAACATAATACAACTTTATGATTTATTTTATGTTTAACTTTTAAAGTCAGACAATTGTCTTATCAATCCATTTTCTCTCTATACTAGCAAAGTCTCTGGAGAAACCGTGAGCCAGGAACAGGCATGACTGGGTGGGAAGTTGAGGTGGCATCTAGAAGCTGAAGTGTTTTTAAGAAATATTAACCAGGGGCTGGAGAGATGGCTCAGAGGTTAAGAGCACTGCCTGCTCTTCCAGAGGTCCTGAGTTCAATTCCCAGCAACCACATGGTGGCTCATAGCCATCTGTAATGAGATCTGGTGCCCCTTCTGGTCAGCAAGCATACATACAGATAGAACACTGTATACATAATAAATAAATAAATCTTTAAAAAAAATATTAACCATTCTTATTGGGGTTGTTGGGACAGGGAGCAGAGGAGAGAGGAAGAGTATGGAGGGGCTGCATATGACTAACAGTGATTAGTTCTGGCTATTCTAGAGCTTAGTGGGTGTTTGCTTTTATTTACTTCTTTATTTAGAGACAGGGTCTCACTATATAGCTTTGGCTGGCTGCTTAATCTGTAGACCAGGTTGGCCTCAAACTTACCTGCCTCTGCCTCCTGCATCCTGAGAGTAAAGGTGTGTGCCACCACATCCAACTTATTATATTATTATAAAACAATTTTTTTAGTTCATTGTAGCAAAATTTGACTTTTTTTTTATTCTTTAAGCTTTCAGATGTTTCCTGCATTTATTTATTTATATTTGTTATTGTTGTATGACATGGGGATGTGCACATATGCCACAATGCCTGTATGGAGGTCTGAGGACAGCTTCAGGGAGTCAGTTCTTTCCTTCCTCCATTAGATTCAGGGATTGACTTCAGCTCTTTAGGTTTGCACTCATTGAGCCATCGCATCACCCTCCTGCAGATAATTTAAAGAAAGAAGAGCTAAAACATTATGTATTTAAATGTGAATCCAATAAAACTGATTTTTTACTTCAAACAATATCTTAGGAATCCTTCCACATGTTTAATATATAGTATTCATCTATATATTGAAATGTACTTTGTTTCTGAAAAGTGATTTTTCTAGACTACTCCTTAAAAGAGTAGTCTGTGCCTTTTCTCTTTCAGGAAAGCACGTAGTGGTAGTATCCACTTTTGTCTACTATTACCATCTTATTTGGCCTTTTATTCATCTATTTAAAATATTTTAAGATTTATTTTTATTACTCTTTAATTATGTGAGTGTAGTATGTCTTTGTTTGGGTATGGTCACATGAGCGCAGACACCCTTAGGGTCCAGAAAAAGGTGTCAGATCCTCAGAACTTAGTTATGAGTTGTGAGCCATTTGATGTGGGTGCTGGGAACTGAGCTCAGGTTCTCTTGGAAGAACATATGTACTCTTAACTGCTGAGACATTTCCCAGCACTTCCTCCCCCAATTTTTTAAAAATTACATTTACATGTGTGTAACATATGTGTGTGTAGGCATGCATGCACTTTGTGAAAGTCAGAAACAACTTGGAGGAGTCAGTTCTTTTCTTCTTGCACTGTGTGGATCCTGAGTTGCAAACTTGGGTCATCAGATTTGGCAGCATCTTGCTGGCCCCTGTTTTGCCTTTTATACAGGTAAGCTTTAGCAGTCTGGGTAGGCATCTATATTGCTACCAATTTCATCTTTTTGTGGACCTAGCTTAAAAATTGCCCTATCTTTTCTTTGGTCAGGTAAACCTCTCCAGTTGACTCTTCAGGCTTGTGATGTCAAAGGGAAAGAAGATAAGTCAGGACCTGAAAACCTCCTTGTGGAGCCATGGACAAGAGATGGTAAGTGCTAGATGGTCTATTGCTAGTATGCACAGGAGGTAGGTATGTGAACTCACACTCTGGCCTTGAAAATTTTCAGATGTTGGTGTTTTTGGTGTGTTGTGAAAATAAAATTTTTAAATGTGTATATTAGTGTTTTGCCTGTGTGTATGTATGTGCATATGTGTGCCTAGTGCCCTAGGAGGCAAGTTTGAGGGCATCATATCTCCTGGAATGGTTGTGAGCCCACATAAGAGCTAGGAACTGAATCAAAGTCAGCAAGTGCTGGTAATTACAAAACCATTTCTTCAGCCCCTAGATGTTAGTGGATTTTGTTGTTTTGAGACAGGGTTTCATTGTGTAGCCCAGGCTAGCCTTTAACTGAAGGCAGTCCTTTTGCTTTAGCTTCCTAAGTACTGGGATTACAGGCATGGGTCACCAAAGATTTAGTCTTCACCTCAGGTTGGCAGCAGTGACTTCTGTACACTCTGGTTTAGCTGTTGCCTAGATGGGTAATGACCTGTAACAGCATTAAGTATTTGACAGCCTGGGGCTGTTCAAAATTGAAGTTTTAAAAAGCAAGGACTCCTCTTCTTGGAATAGAAAAAGTGACTGCATTTTTTTTCTAAGACAGGTTTTTTTCTGTGTAGCCTTGGCTGTCCTGAAACTCACTCTAGATCAGGCTGGGCTCCAATTCAGAGATTTGCCTGCCTCTGCCTCCCAGGTGCTGGTATTGAAGGCATGCACCACCACATTTAATTGTTTTTAAGTTTAAATGGACTTTCTGTTGAGTTGGTTTAAAGTGTTGAGAAAGGCAGTGGGTCCTTATCCCCAAATATCTCAGAGCATCTCTAAGAACATTACAGCTGCTCTGGAATTTGATGTGTTGAAGGCAACCTTTTCATTACTAGTACAAATATATGTTTGTGTGTGCTTCATTCTGCTGTAGGCTCTTTCCCCCACACAGACGTGTTCATGAGCCTTCCCCCCACCTCAGTAGTCTTGATCCATGCTTGCGCATGTCTCTTTTCTATTCACTATACTGCTTTGAATATTACTGATTCAGTAAAGTGGGATGTCCTAGCCCTTCCTGCTGTAGATTTGGTTTGCTGTAGCTTTCCTCGGAGCCTGCAGGCTTTCATTTCTCCAGCATTGTCTCTTCCCCATCCTGTTTCCTGTGTTCATTCTCGGCGCCATTGACACTCCCAGTTGCACTCCTGTCCTTGGTGCACTCCTGTCCTTGGTGACTTTTAAGCAATAGACTTTGTACAAGATGGTTCCTTGCACACCTGAGCCCCTTAGCCTCCTCAAAGAGCTTTCCTTCACTGTATCCATATGTCTTCCTCATTGAAAGTCACAGCAGGCCATTAGCTTGCCTGCCACCAAAAGATGGAGGTGTGATAGGATCTTGGAAAGAGGTGGTGGCAGCTTTTTGCCCCTTTATCATCTCTTCACTTGTCAGAGTCAAAATGACTTTGTAAAAGATCCTCTGCAATTTTCCTCTACTCTAAAGAATCTTAACTTTTGTTTCTGTTATGTGTGGAACTAGCATTTTCTGGCATCAGAATGTGGACTTTTTGGTGTAGTTGTGTTTTGAGAGAAAATCTTGCTGTATCACCCAGGCTGACCTCATGATCCTCCTGTCCTGGACTTCTGTCCTGGACTCCTGTGATTGCTGGGACTACAGGTGTATTCTCTGCCTTATTACAGTATTCTACCCACTGCCTGCTTTTACATTATCCCCCCACCTACTTACAGTACTCCCCAAACTGCTGTAAAGTATCTATCCCTCCATATGCTTTACAGTATTTCCCTCTCCTTTACAATGTGGGTTTTTACCACTGTTCAGTCTGAAAATCTATATACATAGACATCTCTTACCTGTGAGATACTTTTGCTTGCCTTGTCCCTAGCCCCGTTTGAATACTCCCTTATTTTCTCTGGATCTTTCGCCAGCCACCTCCCCTTCCTACTTTCTTTACCTTGGATGGGCGAATTTTTAGATTGGACTATGGCAGGTAGATTTTCTGTTTTTTTGTGGCTTAGGGTGTGGAGTGTGGACAGAAGCCCTCAATTTATCTTAGACACTCCTCACACAACTCTGACTGTCTGGAAACTTGGGCCTGAAGAGCCAGTGCAAGAGGAACACCATTTGTTTTCCCTTTCCCTTAGAACAGTAAAAACTCTCTGATTGGCACACTTCTAGTTTCTCTGTTTAGTATGTTTCAGTTTTGGGAACCCAAAGAAGGCTCAGGGAAGGAATCTTAACATTTGAGGCAGCTGATGTTCCTTAACTTCTGAATGGAAGTTATTGCCACTAATGCTTGGGTCTTTAAAGCATGACTGGCTAATAGGAGCTGGAGGGACAGATGCATTAAATTCTTTAATTCTGTGACTGGTTAAGTTTTTATTTCTGTTATTGGCAGGTAGGGAGCAGCTGGCTGGGCATGGTGGTGCACACCTATAATCTTAGCGATCAGCAGTGTGAGGTAGGAATATCAGATGTTCAAGGCCAGCATAGGCTATATACTATATAATGATAGCTTGTCTCAAAAAAAAAAAAGCTAAATGACAAGACAAGGAAACACAGAGTTAATTTTTAAGTGTATATGCTTATACATGTGAGTATGAGTGTGTGAATGCAGGTATACTGTGCCACAGCAGGCATGTATAAGTTACAGAACAATCTATTTTAGCCTTTACAATATATTCCTTCTTTTAAAAAAAAATAAATTATTTTGGGGATGGAGAGGTGGTTTTGCAGTTAAGAGCACTGTCTGCTCTTGCAGAGGACCTGGGTTCAGTTCTCAGCGCTCATATCAGGTAGACTTAGATCTCCTGTAACTCCAGATCTAGGGAATCTGATGCCCTCTTCTGGCTCTGTGAGCACCTATGTATAGCACACATGTATACATTCAGGCACACACATAAGCACATACAATTAAATGAACTAATAATTAAAATCTTTAAAAGTATTTATTTTGGCCTAGTGTGGTGGCACACCTTTAATCCCACCGAGTAGTGGGAAGCAGAGACAGACAGATATTTGTGAGTTTATGGCCAATCTGGTTTACATAGTGAGTTCCAGGCCTACTAGACTACATAGTGAGACTCTGTCAGGAGGAAGGGAGGGAGGGAGGGAGGGAGGGAAGGAAGGAAGGAAGGAAGGAAGGAAGGAAGGAAGGAAGGAAGGAAGGAAGGAAGGAAGGAAAGAAGGAAGGAAGGAGAAAAGAAGATAGGGAGGAAGGAAGGAAAAAAATAAATCAGCAGGACATGATGGTGAACACGTTTAATCCCAGCATGTGGGAGGCAGAGGCAGACAGATCTCTGAGTTCAAGGCCAGCCTGGTATACAGAACAAAATCCAGGACAGCCAGGGCTACACAGAGAAACCCTGAAACCCAGAAAACAAATGTCTTTATACAATAAATTCCCATAAGTAAGTTCATCCAGAACTCTGGGAACAATTAGGATTGTCTGGGTATATTGCTCTTAAAATTGTGTGTATTTCTGGCATCATGTTTTCTTAAAATTGTAGACAGAATTGTTATTTGATAATATCAGTTGTAGTTTTATGAGTTTTTGCCATTGTACTACTTCTCAGCAATAATAAAATCAGGTCATGTGATGAATTAGTAAAGGTTCCTTTGGGTCCATTTTCTTGGTCTTGGTGATACATTTTTCACATTGTCTTTTGGAAACCCAGTCTATGAATGTTTGTATTGCTAAACACAGGTATGAAGTAAGAACATGGACTTTGGGTGACGGTGGCACACAACTTTAATTCCAGCACTTGGGAGGCAGAGGGCAGGCTGATCTCTGAGTTCGAAGCCAGCCTGGTCTACAGAGCAAGTTCTGGGATGTCAAAGTTGTTATGCAGAAACCCTGTCTCAAAAAACAAACAAACAAAAAACAAAAAAAAACAAAAAGAGAGAGAGAGCATGAACTTCATTTCAGTGTTTTGACTTTCCGGGAGGATGACTGAAAGCAGGTTAGGGTCCCAGGTCAGAGGAATGTTCATGTAGCACTGACTTGAGCATGTCCTTGCATAGCACAGCTGCATGTTGTGTCTAGCAGCAGATCTTTGTGTGAGTTAAGAGACAAAAAGGCAACCAAAAAAGGTGTATGACTTTCATACAACTGTAAATGAATATGTCAGACTTTTTAATGAAGTAAGAAATTATTAAGCTATTATCAATAGTAAAAGGGAAAATTCATAAAAACACACAAAGACCAATAGAAAGGAATGTTGGAATTTGCTTACAATTAATAATCAGCTATATTTATATAGAATTTTTATTTCTTTTTTTATTTTTATTTCTTTGTACAAAAATCACTTGCATTCCCTCAATATCCAGTTTACAGAATTGTAAAACAGCTTAGAGACAGGAAAAGCTGGTGATAACTCAGACTGTGTTCGACCAGATACCCAGTAATCCCCTTCCCGTTTCATTGTCTTTCATAATCTTTTCTGACAGAATGTTTTAGAAGCTGGCTAATCTTTTTTTCCAGCTGCTAAAACCTACTTGTCTTTTGTCAGCCCAGTGAAACTTTAGTCATGGCTTTAGGGGTGATTCAGGAAGGGGATTGATCCTGCAGTTTTCTGTCTCTTTGATTTAAAATCACCATCTGAGGAGATAGTACCGTGGGGGGGAGGTTAGCTAGTGCTCTTATTGCCTAAGGCTTTTTGCAGGGGATGGAGGTGTTGGGGAAGGAGCCATATCTGCCCCAAGAGGTATTGTTTTTCTAATTGTCACAAACGTACAGCTAGGCCAGTTATCCTTGTTTTGGTTGATTCTTGATATTAGGACTAAAAATGACTCAGACATCTTAACTTTTTCCCCTTTTTCTTAGGTTTTCTTACAGAGACTGGAAAAACCAGAGCAAGTACTATTTTTTCTGCAGGAACTGAGTCTGCCTTTCAAGTCACACAGATCAGAATTATGGTAATTCTCCTTCTACCATCTTTAAGTAGTGGTACTGCTTTTTAAAAGTGAATTAGGGTCTGGGGAGATAGCTTAGCAGTTAAGGGCCCTGGGTGCTCTTCCAGAAGACCTGTGTTCCATTCCCAGCACCCACATGGTAACTCACCATGTGGTATCAAGCATGTCTGGTGCAAAGACATATATGCAGGCAAAATACATACATAAAATAAGAAGAAATTTTAAGTGAATTGAGTTGGGTAGTAGTGGTACACTCCTCTAATCCCAGCACTTAGGAGGTAGAGGCAGGTAGGTCTCTGGATTCAAAGCCAACCTGGTCTATAGAGTGAGTTCTGAGACAACTAGGGCAAAACACAGAAACCCTGTCTTGGGGAGAGAAAAAAGTGATTTGGGTTATGTTTCCAGAGGGCCTTGCCTTTTATTGGGTGTGCAGTGAATATTTTCCTCTTTCTCCATCCTCTAGCAGAGGGCGGGTGGACAAATTTGGATCGACTTATAAGTTTTTGAATGGTGTGACTGTAAGGATGGAGGAAGCCATGCTAACTAACATTTTGTAGGACAGCTTGCTCACCTTCCAGGACATATATGTTTGAATACTGCTTCAATGGCTTTACTGTGCTGTAAGCTATTGGCATTTAACCATATCAACTGTAGATAAAATAGCCACAGAATTTTTGCCTCTGTTTCCAGGTTCGCCGTGGTGGCATTGGTGCCCAGTGTGGGCTAGTATTTGCTTATAACTCACCTTCTGAGAAGTTCCATGCAGAAGAACACTTCAAACGGTTTGAAAAATATGACAAATGGAAGCTCCAGGAACTGAGACAGTTTGTAAAAAGCAGGTACAAAACAGAGGGAAATCCCATGTGGTCAGTAAGGATGTATTTGTTCTCTTTCTGGGCGTGGAGATGTATGCCTCTAACCCCAGTGTTTGGGGAGCAGAAGCAAGTATCTTTGTGAATTTGAGGCTAGCCTGTTCTATATAGTGAGTTCTAGGCCAGTCACCACTACATATGAGGACTCTGTCTTAAAAAAAAAAAAAAAGATGTATTCTTATTGTCGTCAAATTATGCTTATAGAAAGGTACCAGTAAACTCACCATAGAGGCCAGAGGCCTTTGTTATTTTCTAAAAGCATTTGCAAAGAGGGTGTTAATTTGTTCATAATTTCTTACTTGGCCCTTTCTGTGACAAGGGTCATAGGTCTTCAGAATGGCTGGGGAGTGATACATGCCTTACTTGGCAGCAGCGTGAGTTTCACCTGACAGCTGGGAAATTTATCCTGCCCTAAACCCTTCTCCTGCCATTCAAGCTTTAATTTTTTTAAAAATTATTTTTAGATTTATTTATTTAATGTATGAATGTTTTAGGCGTGTATGCATCATGTATGTGCATGGTGCCTTTGAAGGTCAGAAGAGCACACTGGATCCATTAGAGCCAGAGTTCTTAATGATTGTGAGCCATCATGTAGTGCTGGGACTGGATCTAGAAGAACACATGCTATAAATTCTGAGCCTTCTCTCCAGCTGCACGTTTCAAACTTTCATTAAAAATGTTTATTAAGGATTTATTGTGCCAACCTGATGCATTGAAGATCCTGCAGTGGAGAAAGTACTAGAGGGGGCACTGCAGGGACTACAGAGAGTTTCCTGCAAGGAGACAAAGTCAACTGTAATGAGTGTGACGCAGGAGATCTGGCAGCAGAAGGCAGGCCTCACTTGGGAAATGTAACTCTGAGCCAGTGAACAATGCTGTGCTGTTTCTGAAGAGTGAGTTACACACTAAGTAGCTGCTTGAAGAAGTAGTGGGTAGCTTGAGCAGAGAGTAGAGTAGGCACCATGGCCCTGAGGTAGAGTATGGCATAGTGAAGGATCTGGTGGTTATGTGACTGAGCTGCACTGTCGAGGAGAGCATGAGGGACAGAGCTGGAGAGCTGAGGGAGGCCAGTTCGGTGGAAGTGTCTTTGTTTCAGGTCTTAGTGTATATTCAAAGCACGTGTGTGTGATGGGTGGGGGAGGCAAGCAGGCAGAGGGTAGAACATGTTATGGGGCAGTTAGAGGAAGATGAAGGAGGTCACATATATGTTCTAGAAGAACTAGTTAAGCGTGTGCTGCAGCTCCGTGGATGGAGGAAGACAAGCATAGAGGCAGGGGCTGGGAGGAGGTAAAAGTGGCCTCGACCAGCATAACAACCTTTGTAGCAGCAGCAGTGGAGCAAGGTGGCCTGATGCGGTAGGGCTTGGGGATAACTGACTAGCAAATGGAAGAGAAAAGAAGGCTTAGGCAGCACTGAGTTCACGGTGTGGGTCATAGTCAGGTGGGGAACTTGGTAGTGCCTTTCTCTAAAATAAAAAATGCCCCAGGGAGAAGCAGGTTTATGGGAGGGTGGTGTGCATACTGTTAGTCCTGCTGGGAAGACTTAGATGTGTTATAACCAGTAGGACAAACAGGTCAGCACCCTAGAAGAGACAGGCACGACAATCTTTGACATGGTCATTAGAAATACTGAATCCAGGTGTGGTGCCTCATGCTTTAATCCCAGCATTCAGGAGGCAGAAGTAGGATTTCTGAGAGGCCAGCCTGAACTACAGGTTGAGGCCTTGTCTAAAACAAATCAAACTAAATGAAGACATGGAGATAAAAGAGATGGCTCTAAAGGACTGTGGACTAGGAAGACATAGGTTTCCTTGATAAATAGCACTAGTTAAGAGACAGCAAAAAAAAAAAAAAAAAAAAAAACCTCAGAGAATAGGGGGCAAGCCAGGCTATACCCTTAGAAATCAGGGAATGAGTGTGGTGTCAGTTGTTAAGATAAAGACTTAAAGTGGACGAAGTCACAGAGGCTTTTGGTGACTCCTGATAGTGTTGCCTTCCTATTGCTGCTAAAGTTAGAACTTGTAGATCAGAGCCTTGGATTTACTGCCTATGCTCTTATATTTCCCAAGGTTAACAGCAGTCCTAAAATATTGCCCAATACGTGCTACTTAGGCATGATTGCGCATACAAATCACCTGTGAAAATACAGGTCTAATCCAGTAGTTATGGGAAGGACATAAAACTCTTCCTCTTCTTTTCTTGTCCCCATCTTCCTTTGTTTTTTGGGTTTTTTTGGGGTTTTTTTTGTTTGTTTGTTTGTTTTGTCGGTTGGTTTTGGAGTTTTTGGGGTTTATTTGCTTGTTTGGTTGGTTTGGTTTGTTTTTTCCGAATAGCCCTGGCTTTTCTGGAACTTGTTCTATAGACCAGGCTGGCTTCAAACTCATTCAGAGATCTGCCTGCCTCTGTCTTCCAAGGTTTGGGATTAAAGGTGTGTGCCACCACTGCCTGGCTGTTGGTTTGGTTTTTTGAGACAAAATTTTATTAGTCTAGATAGCCTAAAACTCATTATGTAGCCCAGGCTACCCTGGAACTTGTGGCAGTCTTTCCTGCCTCAGCTTCCTGTGTCCTGGGCCTATCTACCACCACACCTAGCGTAGTTTCTTTTTTAATAATGGCTACAGGTGCCACCTAATTTTAAGCAGCCATGTTCTCACTCTTGGGATATTAAAATAGGTCTTTTCCTCTAAATTTTCTGTCAAACAAGAAATCTTATACAGAATGAATTTTTTTAACCTAAATACAAACTTATTCATAAATCCCTTAATGATTTGATCTGGTTCTAGCATGAGTTATTCTTCAATATAGGCCAATTTTTGGCCTACATATATAATCAGCTTCTCTCCTTTGGGAAATAAAAATGTCTTGCCTGTTATGTTCTCCTAGCACTCTGCTCCCCAGTCAGCACCTGCTGCTGTAAAGTGTGGTTTAGTGCGAGCGCTTGCTTCTGTAGTCCCTGACTTTTTGCTGGCTTTCTACATTGCAGAGTTCCTTCAGGACACTTTCTGCCAGGCATGGTGGTAGGGGGACAGGAATACAGCCAAGGGTGGAACCAGGTCTCACATTTTCTAGGCAAATGCTATGCCACTGAACTATATCCCTTGCCCTTAAAGGATACATTTAAAATTCCTCAAACATGTGTTATGGATGAGACTCACTGGCATTTAGAGCTTAGCGAATCCTATCTGTTCTGTTGTGGTCAGTTGTATGACAGAAGATTTCTACCAAGAAAGACCTATGTGAGGAAGAGAGCAAAATTTTTCCTTTGTTCCAGAACTTATTCTGTGTTTTCTTTACTTTTCCCTGCAGTTATATGTGGTTGCTTGTCATGTTACACAGAACACTTCTGTGCTGTTAGTGTGATAGCTGAGTCATAGGCCAAGTAGTGTGAGGTTTTAATGGAACTTGAAGCCAGACGTGGTGGCTTTTAATCTCAGCATTTGGGAGGCAGAGGCGGGCAAATCTCTTATTAGTTCAAGGCCAGCCTGTTCTACAAAGTGAGTTTTGGGGTAGTCAAGGCTACCATAGTAAAACTATCTCAAACAAACAAACAAACAAGAATGGTATTTAAGAAGAATGCCTACTCCTTAGTTAGTTACTTAATTGTTTAAGAGGGAGCAGCATTTACCCATCTGGCTTTAAAGAGCAGCATGCAATTATCCATTAGCTTTAAGGATAGAATGCTTCCTTCGGAGGACTTGCTAATTAACAGGGGCCTGTGAAGGCTGAGATTTTCCTGTTGAGAGCTATAGGATTGGAAGCATTTACCCTTCAACTGTTTGTACATGGCTCAAACCTCAGGCTAGTCATGTACAAGTTTGCCAGACTTAGGGAAGGGAAGCCCCTCCTGCCTCTCCATTTTCAGAGGTACCCATTTTGGTGCATCACTCCTGCATCTCACTGGAAATGCCTGGGTTAAAAGTCATTTAGTTGAGGCCTTATCTATCAGGCTCTGAAGAAACTTAGGAAAGTAGGAAAATGTTTATAGCTGGGCAGTGGTGGTGCACATCTTTAATCCCAGCACTCGGGAGGCAGAGGCAAGCGGATCTCTGTGAGTTCGAGGCCAGCCTGATCTACAGAGCAGGTTTTTAGGACAGTCTCCAAAGCTACAAAGAAACCTGGTCTCAACAAAACCAAGAAAATGTTTATGATTACACTTGTATTCACAGAATTGGTTGCTCATCTGATGACCTTGGAGAGGATGATCCCATTGGCTGGTTTGAGCTGGAAGAAGAGTGGGACGAAGCTGATGTCAAGTTACAACAGTGCAGAGTTGCCAAAGTAAGCAGTAGCCAGTTGCTCTTCGCTCATTCACCTGCTCTCCCCTTCTACAAACACGGCTGACTGCACCAGCCCTGAGCCAACCCGGGAACCTTAGAGGGCATGGGAGAGGCAGATGTAATATTATTCTGTGACAAAGGGAGATTTAACCCACCAATTTAACATCACCAATGGGATGATTCAGTGGTAAAGGTGCATGCTGCCAAGCCTGACACCTGAGTTTGATCCCAAATCCTTTAGTTTGTCCTCTGACCTCCACAAGCACATTGTGAGATGCATGTGCCCACACACATGAAATAAATAAATAAAATGTAAAACTATAAGTAAGAAAGGACAACAAGGCCTTTATAAAAGGAATTTTCCCGTTAAGAAGCAGTTTGTACCAAAGCTGAGCTTCCAAAATGCCTTTGCTCTGTTTGCACAGACAAGGCCATTCCTTTTCTTCCGTGTGAGCTGCACATGCTGGTTGAGAACCTGAAGTGAGTCCCTCTGGCATTGACTGTTTTCATCAAAATATCTGTTTTTAGCAAGACTAATTCTCTCACTTCTACCTGGTTTTTGCCTTTCAGAAAGCATTGCTCTTAGTATGATTCCTACAGAACTTGACTTAGTGCTTGTGTTCTTTTTTTCTGTTGGCTGAAGATACCACTTATTTCGTGTCCCCAGTATTGGGTATGGTGACACTTTATAAAAAAATGCTTAGTAAAACCAGGAGGGATTTTCCTAAAAAGGCCTCTCAGTCCTCTTTCATTGCACTTAGGGATTCCAGTTCCTTCTCTGAGTTCTCTTTTATCCTTTCTAGTACTTGATGGTGAAGTTCCTCTGCACACGCCAGGAGTCAGCAGAACGTTTGGGTGTACAAGGCTTGAGTATCAGTGGGTACCTCCGGCCTGCAAGGGCAGAAGCTGAACAAAGTATCCTCTATGCCCATTGCAGAAAGGACACAGAGAATATCTATGGGGCCACCCTGCTCCTCAGGACTCTGCAATTCATACAGCAGCTCGCCCAAGACCTGGTAGGGTTTTTTCCATTATTGTACAATGTTCCTCCAGGAGACATGAATGACTGTGTTAAGGGAAACAGGCATCTTTAAAACTTGACCTTTCTGAAGCGATGGCAATATTAGTGAGCACAACAGCTCTCATACTTCATAATAATACAAAAAGGCTGGGCAGAGTGGGTTCTGTGGCACCAGTCTGTAGAATACTACATGGCATGTGGCACTTGTGAGGTTGCCTGGAGTAGACCTGCAGGCACATGGTTCTGTGCCTACCTGTGCTTGTGCAGGGGCAACAAAGCAGCATCACGGGATTTGTTCTTTAAGTCTGAGAATTACTTCTCAAGTCTAGAGGTGAATTTCTTTTATTAAATGTATTAACTGTCAGGTTTTGAGTTTGAAATAATTGGGGTTTTGATGCTGATTTTTACAATTACTAGTAAATCACAATATCAATTCACTCAAGGGAATCTTACTTACCATGGAGTGCTTGGCTAACTTCAGGGGAGCCCTCATGTGTGTGCAGCAGTGTCCACCCTTAGCTTTCTTTGTCTTCAGTGCACAAGAAGCTGTTGAGCTGTGCACATATGGCGTCTGGGTCTGTGTCAGCTAAGAACTCTTACCAGGTCAGGTGGTGAAGATGCCTGCCTTTAATCCCAGCACTCAGGGGGCAGAGGCAGGCAGATTTCTGTGAGTTCAAGGCCAGTCTGGTCTGCAGTGCCAGTTCCAGGACAGGCTCCAAAGAAACCCTGCGTCGAAAAACAAAAACAAACAAATGAAAACAAAAAAGAACTCTTATCAGAGCAGAGTAAAGAGAAAGGCCTAGGAGTAGTAACTAGGTTACAACAGAAGTGCAGCCCACAAGTAGGGAAGTCAAGTACATTGTAGGACAGTCCTGGGCATCATTATCATGTAAACCTTTATGTATGTGTTATGAAGATAGAGAGCCTGCGTGGCCATGTGTACGTTAGTGTCATAGTTATCTGTGTTTGCACACACACAAACACAGTTTGTTGTCTAAGTTGTGTGGGAGTTTCACTCAGGTGGGTTATCTCATTTCTTAACCATGACAAGTAAGTGAGACATCCCAATATTTCTCTAAATATATTTTTAATTTTACTTTTTTTCTGGTCTTTATTTTTTTAGGTGCAGCAGAAGGAAAGTGGCTTAAAATATAAGTCTTTCCTGGACTTCACGGGTCTTGATTTGCAGATCTTCTGGAATTTTTACAGTAAATTAAAGCAAAAGTAGGTCAGAATTTGTTATAAAGTAACAATCATAAAAAAGCTGAAATGGATATTCTTTTTATCTATTTTTTGTATGTATTCGTTTGATTTGAAATATTTGATTGTTGAAAATGGCACCTCAGATTTCTATAAAATGTTTAGGAAATATTTCCTCAAACATTTCCTTATTGATTGTCCTGCTAGTATAAGCAGGCCAGGCATTATCATGATGCAAGTTGAGCATCTCCTATCCAAAATCCCAAAATTGGGAAAACTGTTTGTATGCCACAAGTGGAAAATTTCATATCTCACTTCATATCACGAATCACAGTCAAATGCAGCTGAGCTAAAACTATTGTGTGGCTGGGAGTCATAACCCCGCAGCATAGTGCTAACTTACCATGTGCAAGGTCCTGGCTTCAGTCCTAGTGACAGAGTGCTTGCTAAGCATGCACAAGGCCCTGGCTTCAATCTGCAGCACTGAAAAAAAATGCATAAAAAAGTTGTATGCAAATGAATTTCATTTAAAAAAATCACTCACTTATTTATCTATCTACTTCTTTATTTTGTGTGTGTGTGTGTGTGTATGAGTTGGTGCTCATGAGGGTGGATATGTGGACCTGTGTGTATGTGAGGGCCAGAAGAGGGCATTGGATATCACTTTTTTTTTTCTTAGCTAGGCTGAAAGCCAGTAAACCCTAGAAATCCTCCTGTCCCTGGTGCCCCACTTCCTCCCCGAACACACACACACACACACCTTGGATCTGGTTTACTGAGCTCACAGGGATGCCTAGCTTGTTACACAGAACTGAAATGTGAATGTCAGTCAATTCTTATGGTTGTGGAGCAAGCCATCTCTCCAGCTCCATGAATTTCATATTCACACTTGTGTCCCGACTCCAAGAGAGCTCCCTCTACCCCACCTTCCCTCCTCTCCCTCTCCCCCCCCCTTCTGCTCACCTCCCCTCTTTCCTTTTCCCTCTCTGATGCATGCATGCATGTGCCAATATTCCAAAATCATGAAAAAGAAATCCAAAGTTTGAGGCTCAAATGTTCTGATCTCAGCTTTTTAGATAAAGGACATGATTTGTCTCCTCATTTTATAGGTGAAGAAACAAATCACAAATATGCTTCCTTCCCCAGTGGGCAGTCAGACAGGGTCTGTTTCCAGGTGTCTGGTGGTGTTCCTTTACTGAACCTGATGGCTTGAGGGAAATCCTTTGTAGACAGCTACATAGCTTTGGAGGGTGAAATGAACCTGCCTTTCTGCTCTCTGATGTTCTTTGTCTTCTGAAGCCCAAGAGAAGAATGCATCTGTGCACAGACCCTGCTGCTGCAGCTTCTGCAGAGCTGCTTCTCAGTGCTGCAGAGTGACCCACCAGCTGCCTCTGAGGAGGAGAAACCTGCAGCACAGTGCCCTGAGGGAATGCAGGCTGCCAAGGAGCTCTACACACACTTATGTGATGGTAGGGACTGGGGAGTGCCTTGAATGTGACTTTGTACTGGTGACCACTTGGCTATAGAAGTGTGAGGGGTCCAGTGACCATGTGAGCCAGAAAGAGATTGTGGGACATGAACCTGCCTGCCTTCCTTCCTCCCTCCCTCCCTCCCTCCCTCCCTCCCATTTTTTTTTCTTTCTTTTTTCTTTGAGAATGGGTTTTATGTATCCCAGCTGGCCTCCTACTCACTAAGCACTTGAGAATGACCTTGAATTTCTGATCTTCCTATCTCTGCTCTTGGGTACCAGAATTATAAGCAAGCATCACTACACTGTTTTATGTGGTCCCTGGACCCATAAACCCAAAACATCATGAAACTAGGCAAGTGCTCTGCCAACTGGTTTATATCTCTAACATACCAGGAGCATTTTGTTTGATGCCTTTTGGATTAGTGTTTTAGATTGAGGGTTTGTTCTTTTACAGCCAACTTCCTGCTATTTTCAGGTACAGTTCTATTATATTGAGGGTACTCACTATCACACTGTTAAATCTTAACACTGGGATTGGGCCAATAGATTGAGAGTGAGAGATTGTAATAACAGATCGAGGATGAAACACTTGCCACACCTAAGAGTACTTTTAAGGCTTTGCCAAGAGTGTCTCAAGAGAACAGACAAAGACGTAAAAAACTTGTTTGTATAGTCTTTGTTTTAGTTACATGTAAAGAAAAGCTAAATTACTTACACTGCCTAACCTATACACAGAAATAGCTCACTTTGATACAGAGCACAACATGGAAAATAGTGAATTTGTCATCAGTTATAGCAGGTTAATTAATGGACAGGTGGAATGTGGTAGAGCTGACCCATTGTTCCTTTTCATTAGTGGTAGATAGAGCTGATGGAGATTCTGTGCCCATGGAGATCCTAAAGCAAGAAGTCAGGAACACCCTTCTCAATGGGGCTGCCATTTTCTTTCCTGATCGTCAGACCCGGCGGAACCAGCTCTTCACCATGATGGTAATTATGTACCAAAAGTGTGGATCCCATTACTGAATTAGTCTTTATCTTCTCTAAATACACGACAGTGTTTTCTGATGCCATCACTATCCGCAGAGCTTTGTGTGAGCTTTTGAAAGACATGTGCTGTCCTCAATCTAGATCCACACCTTGTCTTCTTCTTAGTCACAGTGGAGTTTCCACCCTTATGACTTGGCTACAATAAAATCTTCTTACCTTTTCTTTCCCAAAAAGAAGTTAAAGCAATTAGAAGAAAATTATAAAAAAAAAATTAAAGCAGTAATATAGTGAATCCTTGTCACTCAGGCTAACCTTATTTCATCTGTGATATACCTCACTCACTTTTCAGTTCTCCCACCTACCTAGTGTCATTTTGAAGTCATTCCTGACTTATTTATTTTATTTATAACTAGCTCAATAGATGACTTTCAAGAAAATATAGCCAAGTTTTAAGAGAACCTCAGTTAGTTCTTCCTGACTTCTTAGGGCCTTGCTCGATGTTACTCAGATTCAGTACCGTGGTGAAAGGTGCTTTTTGTAGTTAAAAGCACTGCCAAGCAGCACCTTTTATACCAAGACTCCCCCATTTGTTTGCTGGAAGCATTCATCAGGTAGCTGAATGAATGATTAGTTGTTGAGGTTGTTCTTAACGTGTTCCTCACATGAAACAGGAGACATCTGACTACTTGAATGGTGTGTCTGTGAGCAAAGCAGCCTTGTCTCTGTTCATTCCTTCAGAAAGGGATCAGGTTGCTTTTTTTCTTCACACTTTGGTGAATTAAACAGCCCTGCTAATTTTATGTTGCCAAACAATTCTCTTCAGGTAACTATTTCTTGTGCCCCTCTTATGTTCCCAATGTTATCTTCTTATGTTCTGTGCCTAGCAGAAGCTTACGTCTTAAATTCTCTGAAATCTCCCTCAGTGCCTTTTCTAGAAAGAAGTGTTCAAGGGCTGGTGACCCTTGTCAACTTGACTCATAAACATGTCACTGTAAGCCGTAACATGTCCTTTCTTGTTCAGCTCCAAGGTCACACATGAATATCAACATTACAACAATAACTTTTCAAATTTTAAAAGTCCCACAGTCTTGAAAAAGTCAGTCTCTAAAATATGCAGTCTCTTTTAAAATCCAGTATTTGTAAAGGTCCAAATGTCTTTAAAAATTAAAAGTTTCTCAACTGTGGATGCCTGTAAAATAAATTAAATACAAGAATAAGTTAAATACTGTCTTACTTCAAGAGAGAAGAACCAGGGCACAGTCACCATCAAAACAAAGCAAAACCACTTTCCAAGTGTGTATAAATAGCTCAACGTCCAATTCTGCTACTCACTCACAGTCTTCTGGGCTCCTCCAAAAGGCTTGGGTCACTTCTCTGGCTCTGCCGCCTGCAACACACATAGCTTGTCTCCTAGGCTCAGGCTGGCTCTGCTTCATACCTGTTGCTGTCATTGATGGTCATCCCATAGTACTGGAATCTTTTAAGATACTGGAGTCTCTTGTTGCAACTGGGCTGCACTTTCACCGATAGCCTCTCCTAGACTCTCTTCATGGTGCCAAGCCTCAGCTTCTCTCCATGACCCCTTCAGTTTGGGTCTTTAGCTGCTACTGAGGCTGCACTTTGTCTAGTAACCTTTCCTGGCTTCTCACAGTGCCAATCCTCAGTTGTTCTCTGTGACTCCTTCATGCCTTCAAAACCAGTACCACCTGGGTGATTCTTATATATTACTAAGTTTGGTTGCCAGTGTGAGGTACAATCTTGACTGCCTCTGGAACACAACTTCTGTGTGCTGACTTTGAGGGAACACTTCCTAGAAGATTTCACCCCAATGATGCTGGTCTTTTCTCTTAATCACTGCTAATTCCCTAACCCCAGCTGATCAGTGTCAATTGTCCAAGGAAAGCAACAGTTTTAGTTTAGTGGTTCTGGTCTCTTTGTTACTCACAGCTGATTCTTCAACCGCAGCTAATCAGAACCACAGATTCTTAATTTAGAATATGCAATGGTCCTACTAGATTCTCAAACTTCCCACTGGAACTTCACAAGCCACGTGTCCATCATCTGCACATCTCTCTGATCTTCCAAGCTCCCATAGAATAACTGACCAAGCTCTGAATACTCAGTGGCTTTTCTGGCCCAGAGTTCCATAGTCCTTCTACAGTCCTCACAAAACAACGTGGTCAGGTCTATCACAGCAATACCCCATGATCCTGGTACCAGTTTCTGTCTTAGTTTGGGTTTCTGTTGCTATAATGAAAAACAATGACCAAAGCAACTTAGGGAGAAAAGGGTTTATTTGGCTTAAACTTCCACATCACTGTTCATCTTGAAGGAAGTCAGGACAAGAACTCAGAGCAGGAACCTGGAAGCAGGAGCTGATGCAGAAGCCATGGAGAGTGCTGTTTATTGGCTTAGTTGGATGTTATGAGATGGTCCAGTGGGTGGTGGTGTTCTGTACTGCTCTAAGGTCTTAAGAATGTTATGGAATCGATTTTCTAAATGTACAGTTTCTGGTTTCCTAGAAGAATGTCACTGAGCACGAACACAAGCAATCTCTGCAACTCACTTTCCGTTCACTCTGCACATATTTTAGGTAAGTTTACTTCTCTTTATATGTCGAGTACTTTGAATCTTTGCAAAATTATTGTTGTTATTATTTTAGATATTTCTTGATTCTCATGTCTTTGGAATTGTGATTTCTCTGCTAATCTAAAATGATCAGTTTCTAAGTTCCTCCTAGGTATAAGAGTGACTGGAATAGTGCTGTACCCCAAATCCTGTCATTATAAAACCAGTTATAGCTGGGCCCTTGTGGATTATTTTCTGAGTGCTTCAGTTTGTAAGGGAATTTTATTATTTTTATTTCAAGATTTATTTACTTATTATATATATAGTGTTTTGCCTGCATGTATGCCTGTAGGCCAGAAGGCACCAGATCTTTTTATAGATGGTTGTGAGCCAGCATGTGGTTGCTGGGAATTGAACTCAGTACCTTTGGAAGAGCAGCCAGTGCTCTTAACCTCTGAGTCATCTTTCCAGCCCTCTAAAGGAATTTTTTATTAATGATTTTTATGACTTTTAATAGATTTATTTATTTTATCTTAATTGAGTCCTTCATCTGCATGTATACCTTTATCCCAGAAGAGGGCACCGTGTCTCATTATAGATGGTTGTGAGTCACTATGTGGTTGTTGGAAATTGAACTCAGGACCTCTGGAAGAGCAGCCAATGCTCTCAACCTCTGAGCCATCTCTCCAGCCCTCTCAAAGGGAATTTTAAAGACAAAAGCTATAATTAAAGGAGGTTCAGGTCTTATATGTAAGTCTACAGACCCAACCACTTAAAAACTGACTGCAATTCAGTATAGTGGTACGTGCCTGTAATTCTAGTATTCAGGCAACAGAGACAAGAGGATTTCTGGGAGTTTGAAGCCAACCTGGGCTACATACTTAGTGAATTCCAGGTCTGCCTAGACTACATAGAAAAGCCCTGTCTAAAAAAACAAAAACGAGGGCTGGAGAGATAGCTCAGTTGGTAAAGTGTTCAAGAAGACTTGAATTTGAGTTCAATCCCCAGAATCCACACTAAAAAAAAAGAAAGGAAGGAAGGCCATGCATGGTGATATGACTTGTAATCCTAGTGCTAGACTAAAACAGGTGTTTCCCTAGGGCTTGCTGGCCAGGCAACCAAGGTGCCAGGGTGGCAAGTCCCTTGCCAATGAGTGGCCCTTTCTCAAAGTGGAAAGTTCCTGAGGAACACTATACAAACAATATACAAGGTTATCTTCTGGCCAACACGTAAACACATGTGCGCATGTGCAAAAGCATGGAATAGTAGTTTGCAGAAAGAAGAGAAGCAGGAATGGGAGAACTTGAAGATGTGTTGTTCTTGAAGATGCTAATAGATTTACATAAAATATAATGGACCATGCAGTTTGTCTTTTGGACCCCTGACATTGAAATCTGTCTATATTCTTTTTGGAACCTTAAAGGTAGAAAACCTGTTGTAACCAGATGTTTGACAAGTTTGTATCCTTTCAGTGATAGGGATCCAGGAGGTCTTCTACTTTTACCTGAGAAAAGTGACCTGGCCAGCATAAACACCAGTGAAGTCCTGGCAGTCATGAACACCCTCCTGTCTGTTGCTGCTCGAGAGGTACCTAGTGACAGCCACCTGTTGTCTTTACTTCCTGCTTTCAGGAACATAGTTAGCCAGCTGCTGTGCCCTCCTTGTAGCCCTTCGTTTACAATATGATTATACTTTGGTATTGACTGCTTCACATGGACACAGAGGTTCCTAGCCAACCCCTGCAAACAAAGTAGGGGCTTTTTGTTTACTTCAGCAAGAAGTAAAAACGTAACAGTGCTTGGTTGCTAAGACTTCTGTGAGCAGAGGCTGGAGTCATTAAGTTCCTCAGTGAGTACTGCTCAGTGAGCCCAGCAAGACCTGATTTTTTTTTTTAAACTGCGTTGATTTTTTTGAAAACTTAAGATGAGTTCATGAATTTTTAGCCCTGTCCACTATGATGCTATGATCTCTTTATCTTGTGTTGGTGATATATTTTGTGCTTCTCATAGTGCAGCCTATGCTGCTCCCAGATAAGCATTGCCTGATAGAAATATGGTTTCCAGGCCCTACCCCATACTGCTGATTGCAAAATGCTTAAACAGTTTTACCAAGCACCCAAGAGTAGGAGAAAGGAATTTGGAAATGTAAAGTTCAGAATAACTTATCTTGTATCTTGTGGTTTAGTGTCTTTAGGTCTATTTGTTTGTTTATTTATTGATTGATTTATTTATTTTTGGTGCTTTTGGTTTTTCATACAGTCTCATCTATCTTAGACTAGCCTACCCAGAATGACTTCAAAGCTATGATTCTTCTGCCTCCATCTCCTGTGTGCTTTGACTGTAGATGACGTGTACCACTATACCCAGTTTTTACAGTACTGGAATGAAATGTGGGGTTTCATGTATGTTAGGCAATTGACATACCAACTGAGCCACATTCCTGGCCCTGAACTCCTCCAGTTGTTAGTGTTTTCCTGTTATCAAGTTGTTGATAGAGCGACCCACAGTAGTGGGCTAGTGAGCAGTTCTGCTATTTCTCTTGTAACCCTTACAGAGCATGTAGGCTAATTAAGTCACCAGTGGTCACAGGCCCACTGAGACTGACCATTGTTTAGCTACCATGTCTTCAAACTAACATGACTTCTGCATTACATTAATTCTTTGTTTTTGACTTTGTGCTTCCTGTCATGTTTCTGGACTCCTTTGCCCTTCTCTGAGTCTTCCTTATAATGTTCACTCTAACTACTTCTTATCAACATGTGCTCTTCACCCTAGTTGGCCACTGTTCATTCTAGTCTCCATCTTTGTTTCTGCTATTCCCATGCCTTGAAGCTTATTGCCATTCTGTATGTTTCTCAAGTGCAAGTCTATCTGAGCCCTCCCTGATCCCTCTGCAGTCACATGCTGAGGTAGAAAACTTCAGGGATTTCACTGGGCTTCACTCTTGCTGGTTGTGCTTCCTGTGGGAGGAGTTGCTAAATGCTGGAGCCAGGACTAAAATCTGGAGCACTCTGTCTTGTCCTCTTTCCACAGGGTCACACTTGTAAGCTAACTAGAGAAATGAGGTGGCATTTGTGTCAAGAGATTTCCCATAAGCCTTAGCACTTGGAGATCAAGTGCTTATCCTGTCAGCCATCTCTCATCTGAACACAGGGGACATTAGAGCTGCACTGAAGCTCCTCGGCAGAGATCATTCAGCCACTAACATAGTCCCCTCAGATACTGGTGATTAGACAAAAGAGGTAGAGTTGGATTAGGAAAAAGTGTAAAAGTGGTCAGAACTGCTTGCCTGAACGTTTTCTCCTGAGTTTATTAAGCCACCTGTATCCACTGGATGCCTGCTGTGTACAAGGCCCTGTTCCAGGCACAGGGGATCTAGTGATAGAGGAGCCCAGTCTGGAGAGCAGATGACATGTGATGGCATCGATCAGACACTTCTCACTATGTAGTCATGCTGTGAGAGTGGGCATGTGGTCCTGGGAGAGGCCAGAGGAGTTTAGAAAAGGCTGAAGAAGGTGGTGCTGGAACCTGGGAGAGACATAAATGTCTAGCAGAGAAGATGGAGGCAGTGTAGGTTGAGAGAGCCTGTGGAGATGGGAAGGAACAGGCGCTTGAAGAGAAGCAATGAGTGGACTCTGGACAGGTAGAGCCTTCAGGCGGTGAGATCCAGCTGCACACTGCAGAAAGGAGTCGATGCTGGGGATCATAATGTAAAACACACTGATGGTAGTTGAAGCTGTGGCTGGACAGCTGGGCAACTGGAGGACAGCTGCAAAGAAAGGACAGTTGGAAGAACAGGAAAGATCGTGGGCAAGATTTCAAGAGAACTGCAACTCAGGGAGGAGGAAAAGAAGTGAGGGCAGGGTGAACAGAGCCTCTGAGGTACAGGAAGGAGCTTTGATCTCCAGGTGATAATTGATACCTGTGAGGAATGGTGCCCCTAGAATTAAAGAAATGAAAAGCAGAAGTAAAACCATAATAAATGAAGGCATCTATTAGTTTTTGAAGTTTATGTTTATTTTTATTTTATGTGTGTAAGTATTTTGCCTGTGTGCATGTATGTGCATGACGTACATGCCTGGTGCCTTTGGATGTCAGAAGAGGGTATTGGATCCCTTGGAACCATGAGCCACCATGTAGGTATTGGGTACTGAATTCAGGTCTTCTGCAAAAGAAATAAGTGTTCTCAACCTCTAAAGTAACTCAGCTCTCCATCTTCTTTTTCCCTTAAAAAAAAAAAAAAAGAGAGAGCCAGATGTGGTGGTACACACCTTTAATCTCAAAACTTAGGAGGCAAGGGCAGGTAACTCTGAGCTTGAGCCAGCCTGATCTACAGAGTAAGTTCCAGGACATCCAGGGCTACACAGAGAAACCATAAAAAAAAAAACTAAATAAATAAATACAAACATACAGCAGGGTCTCACGCCCTGGCTGGCCTGAAACTCATTATATAGAAACTAGCCTTGAGCTCACAGAAATCTACCTGACTCTGCTTCCTCAGTGCTAGAATTAAAAGTATGTACCATCATGCCCAGCTATGGGGCTACCTTTTAAATGAGGTGCACATGCAGAAGAGGATGGATGGATGGATGGATGGATGGATGGATGGATGGATGGATGGATGACACACACAAACAATTTAAAAAACAAAACTCTATTTAAGAACTAGTCTCGCTTCCCTCTCTGACCACATAACATCTCCCAGCCCAGCCTGTTCGGGCTCTAGGACCGAATCCGAATCGGCAGGGCAAACGGGGGGGGGTGCTAGCTCCTTTGTCCCCACTAGCCTGCCTGCAGCAAGCTAGAACCTTCATCTGGTGATGGATGGAGATAGAGACAGAGACCCACACTGGAGCACTGGACTGAGCTCCCAAGGTCCCAATGAGAAGCAGATGGAGGGAGAACACGAGCAAGGATGTCAGGACCACGGGGGGTGCACCCACCCACTGAGACAGTGGGGCTGATCTATTGGGAGCTCACCNTTTTTTTTTTTTTTTTTTTTGTCTAGTTATTCTGATACAGTCTTTGTTTTGCCTTACAGAATCATATGCATGCAATCCTCTGTGACACATTTGCTTTAATGAGCATTGTTTTTTTAGATTCATTAATGTTGATACATGTGCTGTCTTTCATTTGTGTCCAATAGCTTTTTGACATATCATAATTTATATGATGGTTTGGTTCCAGCTTGGGGAAGTTGATTCCACCTTCTGATATGCCTATGATTCTTGTGTGCAAGAGCTTATCTCTAGAGGTCAGGTGACCCCTTCAAAGAAAGTTTCAAGAACAAAGATGATGGCTAGACATCCATAAGAAGATGAACAGTTATTTTAGGATAGTAGAAATTTGATCAAATACTTGGGAAGAGCCACAAAGAGAGAAGAAATGTGAAGATATAAGAGAATGAAGATATCAGCAATGGGATGGGCTCCTTGGAGTGCAGAAAACCTTTTGTAGAGGGGAGTCTTCATAAAGTGTCTTTCTTGATTTGCTACGGGATTGACTATTCCCCATGTGCATAGTGTTTTGTTTTCCAGTGATTGTTGCTCTGGTAGAGATCTCTTACTGTGGTCTCTGAATAGTCTTGTCTGGACACTTTGCTTTTTTGCAGTGTGAGTTGTTGATGCTCAGCCGGGCCCATGGGGAGGTTGGCTCTGTGCTCTTCTCCCTGTTCTGGTCTGTGCAAGGCAGCCTGCTCTCCTGGTGCTTCCTGCAGCTCAAGAGCACGGACACTGCAGCCAAAGAGCTCGCCACGGATCTTATTGAAAAATGTGAGTGTCAGCAATCCATGGTCGCAGACAGGTGTCAGAATCTGACCCGGCGAGAATGCCCTTCCTCAGTAACTCGTGTCCTTACATATCAGGTGTGCACGTGGCTTCCTGTATCACAGCCCTGTAACAGGGCTGATATTTATCTTTCTTCTTTGACACAGAGTCTCACTACTAGCCCAGGCTGACTTCAAACTCAAAGTTTTGCTGCCTCAGCCTCATAGTCAGGGTTTACAGGCATGTATCTCTGTGACTGGCATAGCTTCACTTACAGAAATGTTATCTCCACTTCTCTGAAAAGTAACAAGAACAAAGGCATCGCTCACTCTAATGCAGCCTTTTACTAAAATCTCCACTGTTTTTCCCTTCCAGAAGCATTTTCATGATGGCTAACAGTCTCATCTGATGTAAAACCCCAGCTTTTGTATTCCTGGGCAGCTGTGGTCCTCAACTTTATTAATGCTGTGACCCTTTAATACAGTTTTCATGTTGCGGTGACATCCAACCATAATATTATTTCATTGCTACTTTATAACTGTAATTTTTACATTACAATTTTGAATCATAATGTCAATATCTGTGTTTTCTGATGGTCTTATGTAGTAGGAAGCTGCTTGTTTGTTTCCTGGCTGCCCAGACTCCCAAAATAATCAACAAAAACAGTATTACTTAAATCACTACTTTGCTGATCCCTTAAGTGTATTGCTAGCTAGCTCTTACATCTAGTATTAACCCATTTTTATTATTTTATATTTTACCATGAGGTTCATGGCCTACCGGCAAAGTTCTGACTGACAGCTCATGACTATCTCCTCTGGCAGCTCCATGGCTTCTCCTTGACTCTACCTTCTTTCTCCCAGTATTCAGTTTAGTTTTCCGTGCCTACCTCTGTTCTGCCTTGCTATAGGTCCAAAACAGTTTCTTTATTAATCAGTGGTAATCACAGCATGCAGAGGGGAATCCCACATCAGTCTTAGGTGACCCCTGTGAAAGGGCTCATTTGATCCCCAAAGGGGTTGTGACTCACAGGTTGAGAATCACTGCTCTGTAGCTTCATCTTTGGTGACAATGAAGCAAGTAATATTTCTCCTAAATAAAGTATTAACTACTCTCTTTATGTTTTGTAGATGTGGGACAGTTTCTGGCAAGCACAAGAGTGATTTTAGAATCCCTTTTGTCACAGTATAGTGGAAAAACCATAGTAGAAAAATTATGTAATTCAGTGTTTTCCATGGCAGCTCGTCAATTGGTAAGAGAAAATGGAAGCTGTTTGTAATAAACTGGGAGGGGTGCTCATCCCAGGAGAGCCTAAAGTACACGCTAAGCCCTCCATTCATTCTCCTGCAGGTCATCTTCCTGCTAGACTTCTGCAATTTAGATGTTTCTCACTGCACACTCCTGAGAGAGTTCAGCACCCTCACAGAGCTGTTGAAGAAGCTTTGCAGTGACCCTGAAGGAGGCCTGAGCAAGGTGACTCAAGGTGGCCCTTGAACCTGCATTTTCCTCTCCTGGGAGAGAGTGGCTGCTCTGACTGATGCCTCCACATGTAGATCAGTTCTTCCAACAAGGGTAGTAAATGCTGACCCTAGTAGATTTGTCTTCATCAGCATAAGAAAAGAGACCCAAAGGAAGCCATGCAATTAATATCATTTGAAACTGTATGAAATTCATTGGTGTGAATACTTAGCTGAAGTTTAGAAGACTTCATAGGCAAGTTAGGTTTGGTGTTTAAAGAAGTCTCTTCTTCATTTTTCATTAAACAGTTTCTAATGGTCTGCATCCCACAATGGCCCTATGGCAATAGAAAATGTATATACATTTCATAGGTTTAAAAGGAAGTCAGGGAAGAAGGGAGGTCAGGAAAGAAGGGAGAAGTCTCATTTGCGAAAATCCTAAATAACAATGTTAAGTCTCATTGTTTTGTTAAGTCTCAAATTTGGTTTTTTGTTTTGTTTTATTCTCTACTGAAAAGTCATACTCGTAATCATTTGTAAGAAATAGTTCTGTCGTAGCTAAAAGACAGAAGCTGGTCACAGCTCCAGGACTATAGTAAAAGCAGGTGTGTACTATACTGAGTGATGAGCAGGTGTTGATGTCTATATGGACTGCAAGTCTGACATGTTATTTAGCCCTGCTTTTCAGAGCTGCCAGAGCCCATGCCCCTGCAGTGCTGATAGCACCCTGTTGTACCAGCTGTGGTGGAGTGATTTGAGCTGTTTTTTAAAAATGACTCATTTTTTTTTCCTAGATGGACGTAGAGACCTGGCAGCAGGAACAGCCTGTGGTATTGCATACATGGATCAAGGAATCCACCCACAACTATGAAAATAACTGCCATGAAGTGTCTGTCTTTGTTAGTCCAGGGGCAACTTATTTTGAGGTGGAATTTGATGAGAGGTGTGAGACTGAGAAAAGGTGAGAGTTGTAGAATCTTTTCTAAAGCTACAGTGGTCAAAAACACGAGAAGGAAGTAACAGGAACTGTGCTTCCACAGGTACGATTATTTGGAATTTACTGACTCTAGAGGTGGGAAGACACGCTATGACACCAAAGTTGGCACTTATAAATGGCCCAAGGTAAGTGGCATTCACAGAAAGAGGTGAAATGTCCCCTTCTGCAGTTTTTCTCCTTTTGTTAGACCTTGGGACAACAGAACTATCATTCTTGACTAGTGGATCCAGCTCCCAGTTAGTTCTGCTTAGTCTCTGTGCTAACGGTTGGGAGCTGTGTTGTCGGCTGCTGTCAGGAATCTTGGTTGGGAGCAGAGGCCTCTATCAGTATGATGGCTGGCCGGAAAGGTTGCAAACAGGTGGTCACCCAAGTTTTCCAAAGATGAGCAGACATTTTTCTCCTTGTTTTGCTTCTTTGTGAGTACAGTTTTAAATATGGGGGCTCAATTGTATCTGTGTACATTTCTCCTTTAATAGTTTGAACTTCTGGAAATAGAGACTTTTTCTTAAACTTAAATGTTTTAAGTTTCAAGTTGCTTGTTGACTACTGAGGTGCAGCCTCCTGCCATCTCGTTGACCACATGACTTTGCTTGTCTCTAGAAAGTGACCTTTAAGGATGGTCCTCGGCTGCAGTTCCTCTTTCATTCTGACAGCAGTAACAATGAGTGGGGATACAAGTTCACTGTCACTGCATATGGCCTGCCTGATGTTGCTGTGTCGTGGGGTTTGGATTTGCAACTCCTTGTCTCCCGACTGATGGGGCGACTTGCTTCCCAGTGCATGGCGCTTAAGTCAGCGCATCGTAAGTTGTGACCTTGGCTCTTCCTTTTCATCAGAACCATGTTGAGGAGCAAGATGGGGCTCTCTTCTAGGTAGTCCTCACATAGTGATAGAGCAAGGTATCAATAACATTCCCGGACAGTTTCTTTTGGCACCATTATTAGGAAGTTTCCCGACTTGTGCTTTGGCCCTCATCCCAGAGGGTGCCATGGAGTCTGTCTATGAAGGATAAGTGGGTGAGGAGTCAGATTTTAACAGGCATAGTAATTTTAATTTGTTAATAGATTTAGCTATAGTCTAGCCAGAGGGCAGAGATATAGAATCAAACAACTGTATGTGGATATTTATATAGTCTGTGGATGTAGAAATATGGCTTTGTCGTAAAATAATTTAACTTGTTATTAAATTCTTCAAAGATTTGGAATAAATCTCTATAAGACTTGCAGAATAAATCTTTCTGTTTTTAGGCCTGGTGGTGCACACTTTAAATCCCAGCACTAAGGAAGCAGAGACAGGTGGATCTCTGTGAGTGTGAGGTCAACCCGGTCTATGTTGCGAATTACAGGCCATATAGTAAAACCCTGTAGAAAAGTTTTTTCTTTCTGTTTTGTTATTTCTCTATATCACTTCTTAAGTTTTTCTAATTGTAAAAGTAAAATGTCATAGAAAAATGACATAAGGGAGAACAAAACAAACAAGCAAAAACCCCAGAACAATAGAAACCTCTTCCACTCTAACACCTGGAGCTAACACCTTACACTGTGCTCAGCACCTTCATGTTGCCCTAGACTTCGCTTCTGTTACCTAGGGTGAGTGTTTAGTTGTGTGAAAATAGCTTTATAAATGGCGAGTGTTTTCCCATGATTAGTATTCTGACATGGCCCCGTCAGGCCTGAGAGCTAGCTCCCACCACGCTTCCCACTTTCTGAGTCTCTTTGTGCCTGCCGATAGCAGAGCAGCAGCAGTCAGGGCTCAGGCTCCAGGGTGACCCACGATGGATGTTTATGAGGTGTCACAATCCAGTCTCAGAATTGTAGGTGAATTTCCTCCGAAAAAAAATTTTATCAGCTCAAAGATTTGTGTACTGTATTAAAAATAGAACCCTCATGAGCCACCTTTTCTCTACAGATTTAGGCAGTAACATGGCAGTATCACAGGCAAAATTGGCTTCAGTCCTGAATTCTCCTTTATGGAAACCTGTCTTCAGGCATCAGATTTCTCCAGAGTTAGAATTAGAAGCAAACTGGCCCACTCACCAGCACCAGGATGGGAAGAAGGTATTTATTCTTCTGTCACCTTTCTGTTTATGTGGAAACTTATGGCTTGTATCTGTTACCTTAAGTTACAAACATTGCATTTTTGTCTTATCACCTCTGTGGGACTGTGAGCTCCTTGAAGCGGAAGCTGCCATTGTTATTTTTATCCCCCAACCTGTGTACAACAGGGGCCTGAATACGATGAGTGGTCACAAGTGTGAAACGAATGACTGTTGAAATATAGTCAGTGCTCAGTGGCTCTTTGGTATTACCACACAGACGTGGACTCTGCTTCTTGTGCCTGCAGGATCACACTTTAAATGATTTGTGCCGTTCCTTTTGTTCCCCACTGAACTGTATGTAGCACTTAGCTTAGGTATATGGTATTTTTAAAACAAATTTACTTTGCCCTTTGTCTCTACTTGTCCCTCTTTTCCCAGTCTTCTCTTTTCCTTCCTTCTTCTCCACTATTCCTCCTTCCTCCAGAGTTATCCCATGGTTTATTTCCAAACCCAGTGGCTCTTCCTCTTCTGGTCTCCATTCTGTCTGTTAAATCCACCACCCTTTAGGCCATGCCTTCTGTTCATGATAGTTGAGAATCTTTTCTTACTACCTGTTCTTTCTCCCTCTTTGTTGCCCTTTCCCTGCTCTTCTCTAAAGGGTAGACTATATTCAGGCTTCCTTTTCTTTCCCATAACTTCCCTTCCCCCCAGGATGTCATCTTCTGTCCTCTCTTACTGTTCAGCTATGGGAATAATCCTGTAATCCGTCTGGCCATAGCTCTTCTCCAAACTCCAGTCTTCTCTTAGGTGTTTCCATTTCAACACCCTGCCTCTAATTAAGTCCAAAGTGTGAAACCAGAATGCCTCCCCAACAGACTGTTCAGTGGTCATTACTTGCCTAGCCCTCACCACTGCTCCATAGCCTTCTTCATCCCTGCCCTGTTCTTGCCCTTCCTGTGTGGTCAGCTGCAAACCCTACAGATTCTTCCTTATGATGTGCATCTCTGTCCTCCCCTCAGTCTCCATCTTTATCTAAACCCTCTCTTTGCACCTGCATTATTACATTGGGACCTACCAAGATTTTTTTGTTTTTGTTTTTAATCACTGCATTATCTTGTCATTCCACTGCCAAGCACCATTAATGGCTCCCCATTGCTCACAGGGTGAAGTCTAAACTCCTCAGTGTGACAGTCAAGGCTCTCCACAGTCTCCTTTCACCTTACCTATCTGACTCTAGTTCCCACCACTCCCCAGCTGAGACTTCAGGCCAGGTCAGTCTCCCCACTGACTCTTAACCTCTGCAAATGGTTGTGTCTCAGGGCCAAGGCTTCCCTTCCTTCAGTGTCCATCCTTAAGCCTGTGTTCTTCAGGAGGTTTTTCTTAATTACTTTGACCTGCCAGGAGCTTTGTGAAACTGGGTACCCCTTTAGGTATTTGACACTGGGTGATATTTTGCTTTATGGTAGTTCTAGTTTTAACACTCTTAGGTTTTGTTTGTGTTTACTTTTTAAACCTGTACATCTTTCTGGTCTCCCAAATAGATTTAAGCTTCCTGAGAGCATGCACCATGTTGTGTTTTTACTTCTGCTTTGTCTTAGTAGGTGCTCATTGATTTTTTTTTCATATGAGTGTGTTAAATGTGATGATTTTCCTCTTGATCCTAGGTCAAGAACATCCCTGATGATCCCTGCCGCCATTTTCTCCTTGATTTTGCCCAGTCAGAGCCTGCTCAGAACTTCTGTGGGCCATATTCAGAACTTTTCAAAGGATTCATACAGGCATGTAGAAAACAGGCCCCAAAGACAGATATAGTTGCTGGTTCCACTATTGATCAAGCTGTGAACGCCACCTTTGCTGCTCTGGTGTATCGCACTCCAGATTTATATGAGAAGCTGCAAAAATATGGTAACTCATATTACAGGGAATATGTTTGCTCTGAAGGCTAATTGCTAAGGTTTAAGAAGGCCCATCTAAGCGGAGGATCTAGAAATACTTAAAGATATTAGTCCACGTCTACAACTTAACCTTGTCAGTTCTACTTTGCCAATCAAGAGATTAATGGTTAATTTACGATTAGCACTTGGCAACTTACAGTATGTGTCAGGTAACCTTGTTCTGCAGAACTCCCATGGAAAACTACCACCAAAACATTTAACTGAAAGAAAACCCTCCTAGCCCCAGCCTCAGCATGCTCAGACAACCTTTCTGCATCTCCTTTCCTCATTGTTTACAAGGAGGGAGGGTCTCTACCATCATCTTTATTCAGGGAAAAGCATTCAAAGCCTACATAATGCTGAGTATGCGTTTCCCAAACACTTTGGCAGGGTACATGTTCCTTCAACTGCAGATAAAATAAGAAGGAGCAGATGCTTCCCCATATTAGAGTAGGTGATTGACTCATATCATTATTATATATAATGATCTCTATAATCTGTGTAGCTCAGTCCTTTAGCTCTCGCTTTATTTCTTGTTTGCCAAAATATCTGAATTACTCCTCAAATCTTACATATTTTTAAAAAAACATTCAAATAAAACTATGTTAAGACATTAGTGATACATGAAAGACTATATCTTCACTGAACTATGGGGGAGAGGTCATCTGCATGGTTTTGGGAAAGAAATTAGTATGCGTTTTTGTAGTCAAATTATGGTAAGGTAGCAAATCATCTTTGTTACTTAAGGGACTTCTTGTTAGACAGATAAAGGGTTTGTTGTTCTGCCACTGATTTGTATCCCTTACCTTCGTTATCAGTTTGAAAGGGACAAGTTTTATCTCACTCAGTTCATTCTGTAACTGTCTTTTTTTTTTTTTTTTTTAAATAAGACAGGGTTTCACTATATAACCCTGGCTGGCCTGGAGCTTTCCCTGTAGACCAGGCTGGCCTCAAACTCACAAATATCTGCCTCACCTAGGTAGATACCACCACTTGTGGCCCTCTGCTATTGTCTTTACGATAGATAGATACATCATTATCTAAGAACCATTCAGGAGTTCTTCAACATTCAACTACATTGAGAATGGCCTTTTGTAACTGTTTTCTTTATTTTTCTCTAAAACATGGGTTATTATTAGTCTTTTGAGTTGCCTTAATTCCATGATATGGTGTGACCCCTATACAACCAGGGAAATGAGAGATTTCGGCTAGATTGTAAGCTTTTGGGGTCGGGATCCTGTCTTTTTCTCAGCTTTGCACGCCTGGTGCCTGTTGTAGAGCCTGTTTCACCCTGTTCTAGGATATTAGCTTTTGATTTTGATGAGGAGAAGTGGCAGGCTTCAGAGATATTTTTTAAATGGGGGTTGTTATTTTTCTAATTAGAAAAAATTATATTCATTCTTACAGAGGCTTACAAACTAAAGGAAAGATTAAAGTAATTATGAACTATAATCTTATCACAGTACCTCTGCCAAGATATTTCTACATATCTACCAGGCCTTAGATAGATTCATTGTATATGTATTTGTCCATTCGTGTCTTAAAGGTAGTTTTTTTTTAAAAAAAAATCATTTATACTGTTTCATAATCTGCTTTCTTATTAATGTACTGTAAGCTGCTTCCCATGTCAGAGTCCTTTTTTTCCCAAGTCTTGTCTAAGCTGGCTAGCTAGTTAAGGAGTCCAAGGATTCCCCCATCTCTATTTCATAAATTATTAACTTGAGCAAAATTAGATTGAAATGACATGGAGAACTTTAGGTTTTGTGCTTTTCCTTTTACCATCCCTAGTATGTGTCAGAAGGGTGCTAGGATTCAGAGGGTTAATGCTGCAGCGGTGTATTGTGCCAGCTGAACGTAATCTCTTCCTTTCTTCTTCTTTCCCTAGTAAACAGCGGGGGCAAGATAACCCTGAGTGAGGAGTTCTCTCAGGTGTATTCCCTGGCAGATGGGATTCGAATATGGATGGTAAGGTTTGCCTCCCCATGAAGTTGTGACATGCCTTAGATTTTCCCACTTCAATAAACGGAATTTCAGTCATGAATAGATGCAAACTTTTATAGCCCTTGGATCATAATTTAATTAAGTGTTGAAAATGCCAAGTAAATGGGGTTCAACTGAGCCCTTTCTATCTCCTTTTGTAACTCTTAAGACTTCCTTATGGATACTGAACAGCCAGTGCCTGTGTTAGGGAGAGAAAAGGCCCTAGCATATTGCAGAAATGGGTCTACAGCAGTAACATGGAAGAACCAAATGTTGATTAGTTTGTGTGTGTGTGTGTGTGTGTGTGTGTGTGTGTGTGTGTGTGTCTTCTGTTTTTTGAGCAGGGGTTTCTGTAGCCCTGGATGGTCTCAAATTTCCTATGTAGCTGAGGCTGGCATTGAACTTCCTATCCTACCTCCACCTCCCAAAAGCTAACGCTATAAGCATGAGCCACCATACCTAATTTATGTGGCACTAAGGATCAATCCCAGGGCTTTACGTAAGCATTCAACCAACTGAGCCACATCCCTAATCATGTATGTTATAATTATATAATACTGTGTCACAATGTCATATGGTAATGTGGTATTATATTAAAATAAAAGTGAAACACAGTACTCCTAACTAAAATTGAAAGGCAAAGAGTATCTGAGAAAGTCGGCTACCACAAATAGTTCCATAGAAAGGGTTTAGCAGTTGACTAGATACTTTGTAGATTATGCTTCTGATATAGCTTATGACTGATGATGGTTTGATAAGATGTCATTCCTCTCTTTGAGACCTTAGCCATACAACAGATATGCCCTTTCTTTCAAGACTCTCCAAATTAAGGACCATGCCCTGGCAATGACTGGCCCTAAACACCCTTCTCTGCAAGAGCGCTTCACTTGGGAGTGTCCTTGTGTTCAGGGTAGAATAGACTTCAGATTTCTGTCTGACCTTCACAGCAAATTAGATATGTGGCCCTATCATGCTACATTTCCCTAGATCTCCACTCTTTTTTTTTTTTTTGTCTCTCCTAGTGGTATTAAAGAATCCTCCAACTACAGTGTACTAGTTATTT